>NC_068359.1:26740094-26877756 GCF_020536995.1 Dreissena polymorpha | reverse complement strand
AAAACTTTGAAAGTTTTCACAAAATAGGCCTTATATAAGCATATGTTCAATTTTGTGACCCCGGGGCAGAGTCAAATTGGACCCCAGGGGCATAATCTGAAGAAATTTGGAGAGGACTATAAGATTGTCTCTAAATATCAAATTGATAGCCCTAGACCCATTGGTTATGGACGAGAAAATTTGAAAGTTTTCACAAAATAGGCCTTATATAAGCATATGTTCAATTTTGTGACCCCGGGGCAGAGTCAAATTTGACCACAGGGGCATAATTTGAAGAAGAAAGAAATTTGGTAGAGGACTATAGATGGATCTACATACCAAATTTTATAGCCTGTCAATGATTATGGATGAGAAGATTTTTGAAATTTAACAAAAAAAAGGCCTTATATAAGCAAATTTTCATTTTGTGACCCCCAGGGCAGAGTCAAATTGACCCCAGGGGCATAATTTGAACAAATTTGAAAGAGGTTTACCCCAGAAAACATTCTGAGAAATTTTATCAGAATTGGACCAGCAGTGTAGGAGAAGAAGATGTTTTAAGGAAAAGTTAACGCACGCACGCACGGACGCACGCACGACGGACACAGGACCATGGCATAAGCCCCGCTGGCCTTGGCCAGTGGAGCTAAAAATAGTATTTTGGCAAACATTACCGATGTTTATGCAGTTTGTGTTATTATTGCAAAGAATACACAATAAACTATACATTGACCTATATTTTTTATGTTGTTCAATCTTTTAAATTAAAATACATTAAGATAGTTTTATTAAGAAGGCCGATACGTATGCACATGCGACAACTTTTCAATAGAATAAGAATGCCGCTCACCTGAGACATGCATGTAAAAACTGTAATAAGACTTTGTGATGTTTTGTATTAGCTGTGATTTTATCTAGGTATATAATGACAAGTTTACCCCGAGGCTGGGTCAATTTCAATCCCAGGGACATATATAGACTGAACAAACAGATTGTTTAGTTGTTTACTATATAATATAAAGAAGTGAAACTCCAGCTGCTGGAGAGTATTGAATTTTCATAAAAACAATTAGTTGGTCCTTTATTTAAGGCAAGTGACCGATTGCCCAAACAGTACAAAACAGCACAATACAGCACAATACAAACCAACATAAACACAAAATATGAATAAAGCTGGGGTCACCGCCTTGGAACGGTCAATGCAAAGCAGTCTATATTAAAGCATGTGACCTCGAGCGCCTGGTTAGTTTTGACCCGATGAACATGATTTGAACAAACTTAGCAGAGAAACACTGTATGATGTCACACACCAAATGTTAAACGCCTTACCCTTGGGGTTTCAGAGCATAAGATGTTTTAGTTGTTTACTATATAAGTCTATATAAATCATGTGACCCTAGGGCTGGTTAGTTTTGACCCAAGGAAGATGATTTGAACAACTTATTTTGTGGAAAACCATACACACCATATCTTGAAACCATGACCCTTGAAGTGAAAGAGATTGTTAAAGTTATAATATTAGTCCATATAAATAATTTTTAAAATACAAACTTAAGTTAACAGTATAATACTGTTGAGCATGCTTTGAGTTGTCAGGCAGCCATGTGACAATAACTGACGGTGCAGAAGTTTTAGACTTTCTGAAAGAAACAGTCTCTCAAAACTTGCCTGAGATTCATAAGGCAGTACAATGATTCGTGTCTTGCATTGGACGAAGGACATCGACAACTTTCCTGACCTGTAGAATGCGTTGTGAGAAACATAATTATTTCTAAGACAGACTGTGTGAACATTTGCTGTTAATAACATCTTTAATGATGAATTAAATGATGTAGTTTTTTATCAGGCTACACAGTTTAAGCGACATTCCAAAAAATTATATGGACACTTTTATAGCCTATGCCCTATTTTGTATTGACATTTTCTAAATGTTTGGTCTTTACTTAATATTTATGACATTAATACAGAATGTTCCGAATCTATTTAAAAATATATTTATTCTATCAATCTATGGACAAAATAAAACACCGTTATGCAAATGTTAAAATAAAGACAAAATGTATTATACAATAATTTTGTAAAAGTACGAACAGTTAATTTACATTTTAACCCTTTCCCACTCAGAGGCAAAGTGTAAACAGCATAGAACCACAATAGCCTGCGACAAACTCAGTCTCTTCAGGTTGTATGCTGTTTGCTGCTCATACGTATCGAAGGGTTGGAAATGATTCAATTAAAACTCGAATTAGTAAGAAAGGTTTCAATTAAATATAACTTTCTAAGGTACTATCAATGCGTGAAAATAAGTGTCTAAGTTGTAAAGGGTTAAATTGAGGTAAACATTTTTTCAAGATAAGCAAGATTGGACAATAAACTAAAGTTTACTTAACTAAAGATGTCACTTACAGTAAATCCCCTATAAGTTTATAAGCCTCGTCTTGGAAAAACTGGGCTTAATGCATGTTCCTAAAGTGTCGTCCAAAATAAGCCTGTCCAGAAGAAGAGAATTCCTTCAAAACAAAAAATACTTTAAATGAACAGAATCTTCCCTGATAAGCATGCGCAGACTGCACAGCTTTATCTGGGATGACACTTTACATACATAATTAAACACCGTTTTCCGAAAGCCAGACTTTTATTTTTTCAACAAGGGCCAGCACTATTCCAAAATGGCAATTTAAAAAAAAACAACGATATATACAATGTTATAATTTCCAGCTGATGTGTAAATAAAAATTAGTTATGAACATGTTTTATTGTTATCATCATGACATTTAAAATAAATACATCATTTAATCAACATGTTTTGCGAATCAGGATTTTGTGTTGGTGTTCACAAAATCTGTTAGAGTGATTTCCCCTGCTAACACTTTGGTCCGTATATCCGCTTGATTGCTTAACACAAACAGGATATTTATAATAGTCCGTTTATGTGCGTTGCTAATGAGTCTGTTTTGTTTGCGGAATGTCTCAATGCCCTGGGCATGCTCACTGCAATAACACACACATATGAGCCTGATCTAGGAAAAAGGGGCTTAATACATGTGTGAAAAGTGTCGTCCAAGGTTTGTCTGAGCAGTCTGCAAAGCTTATCTTAGCAGCACTTTCCACTTATATGGTAGTTGTATATCAAAGAAGTCTTGTCTTAACAAAAATCAATTTTAGGCAGATAGTGGTGTCCATGATTAGCCTGTGTGGACTTAAAAGGCAAATATGGGACGACATTTTACGCACATGCATTAAGCTCCGCGTTCCCAGAGGTTGGACTTTATCAGATAACAAACACATAAGTGGTCCTCTAAGAGACCAACGTTATTAATCAGATACCTTGCTATCTTTATGGAAAATGTAATCATCACACAATTAATCAAATTAGAACCTCTGAGAAAAACTGACTAATGCATGTGCGTAAATGTTGTCTCAGATAAGCTTTGCAGTCTGCAAAATCAAGCTAAACAGGGAGACACTTTACGCTTTTATGAAGTTCGTTGTTTAAGGAAGAAAGTTCTAAGCAAAAATATAGTTTAGTTGGAAAGGTTCGTTCCTGATAAGGCTGTGCACAGGCTAATATGGAACGACAATTTACATACATGGATTAACCCCACATTTTCCTAGAGCAAAGGTCATATAAAACCAAGAGAGTTTAAAAAGAAAATTAAGTTCTCGCCAATTTTTACCTTTATTCTGAACCTTTTGTCAATATTTAATAAGCGACATAAAAGTTCCTTAGAATTCATGGAAATTACAAGGCAGGTCAAGTATTTGGGCTTGTGATATGCAATTCGTCTACATTAAATTCCTGCCGTGGCATTTAAAATTAAATTAAAAAGTATGCCTCTGAGCTTCCACAGAAAATAAGGTTGTCAGAAACAAGTTTATTGCAAACTTTTGCATTTACATCAGCACCCTCTTGGTGAAAAACAATATTTACAAGAGATAAGAACGCATTTGGGCAAAGAATTGATGAAAAACATACTGTGCAGATACCTGGTCACTTTTCCTGTTTTTGTGAAGCGGCCTTGACCCCCCCCCCCCGTATTTTGTGAAAAAATGAGTCGTGAACTGTTCAAAATTGTGTAAATGAGTCTCAACCTTTCTAAAATTATGAAAGTTTGAGTCACGAACTTATTGAAATTGTGAAAATTTGAGTTGCGAACTTCTTGAAATTGTGAAAGTTTAAGTTGCGAATTTCCCAAAATTGTGAAAAATGGTCATTCTTACAGAAGGAAAAAAAGTCCTGGAAACTGTTAAAATGGTCAGAATTCAGAAAATTCACAAGACAGAAAACAGCTCAATTGGGTTAATTTTTCAAGCAATAGAATTCGGCTGTAATGAAGTAATTGGGTTGCGCTCTCATAGAACCAGGCTTAATGCATATGCGTTAAGTTGTATCCCAAATTAGCCAGTGCAGTCTGGAACGGTACTTTTCGCTCAAACTTGGCTTTTACTAAGAAGGGACGTCCTTTAAATTGGGCCGACGCTTTACGCACATGCAGTAAGTCCAGTTTTCCTCGAGCGAGACTCAACTTATGATAGTTGAAAAGACAGAGCATGAACACAAATGCCGTATTCTACCAGAGCAACACAATCAACCAATAAACTTGCCACCTTTGATGGGAAATATAATAAATAACAGTGAATAAGATGTAGGTAATTTAGTGACCTTGTTTAGCAACACTGCAGAGACACGGATAGCACCGGATAAGCACGGACCACACGTTATCTTCACGTTATCTACACGGACCCTACCGTATCTTCACACCAATTGCAATCACGGTAGCGATACAGACCACACATGATTTGCCCGTAACTGATAATAACTTGTATTAAGGCAGATTGAGTGTAGGTGACTACATCAATTTGGCTGTCCGGTTATTGCTATGATTTGTGAACACACTTCGCATCTTTCCGTGTTTGAGTCTTGTTGGTGGTCGCCACTACGGACAGGTGGGGTTTCCTTTGGGTACTTCGGCTTTTCTAACAGCACAAGACCACACCTCAATTGTATTATTTTAATAAAACACAAATATGTGGAAATTGTAGTTATGATCTAGAATTATACCAAAGTGCCGACCAGCATGATATCTACTGTTAAAGTGCACCTTCTAGTTTCTAATGATCGTTAAAGGCTCCAACCACTAATTTCGTAATCAATTGTACAGGCAAATGCTTTTAAAAATAACATTTAAAGAAATGAAAAACATATTTCATGCATTTGAAATATTGGAAAAATGTATATTAAACAATTTGAAAAAAGGCCCAGGATGTAGGTCATTTTAACATTTTCTTATGAATTCATACATAATATAAAACTCGAAAGTCCATCAGGCAAAATATTGTTTTCTTTTTCTACATATTTTCCACGCACACGCTTAAGATAAAATTAAATTGGGATAATATATAAGTAAAAACACGACTAAAGTTAAAATGTTAAAAAACGACACCACACTTAAAATAGGAGAACACTTGGTTGTACTTTTTTCAAATTCCAGTGGGAGATAATTGTCTTTAAATTGTGTTAATTGTTTTATGGATTGTACGGGACTTTTTTGTCGACTTATTACAAGAAATTACTTTTCATTAATTTATTTGAAATTGAAGTATGACAAAGTAAACTATTACCAACTTTTACACAAAATCTTTCGAATGCTTAGGTATACTGCGCAGCATAATACTATGAATGGACCTGGTCCTGTTACTTAATACATGAGACAGAGCAAACAAGTTAAACCACTAAGAACCATGTGCTGTATTTTCATGTTGGCGTACGTGCCCATCACAGCTTTACCCAGGTCTCACAGCATTGAAATGACGTCCGTGTCTGATTAATTGCCAGCTTTTATCAATAAAGTTACATCGCGTGCAGTGGGTTTTCTTGAGAAGAGGATTACCTAAATTTTATATTGAGTGTCATTTAACCCGATATTGGTATTACATTGATATACACGTTGTACTCTTAAGCTCAAAGAATGCGTTCTTGTTGAAAACTCTCCTGATAAAACTTTCCCACTAGGTCACAATATAACGTAATCGACATTTAAAAAGAAATGAATTTAGTTACATTGTTTGGTTGCCAGTTTTAATAAAATGTTCTGCTATTTACATTCATGTACATTGTCATATTGTAAAAACATCTACTTAATTCAGCTTTAAAACAAATCTGACAATTGATGGAATGGATTTACGATGTTTTTCATGCATATGTTATCAAATTTACTAATGATATGCATGTGCGTGCCCGGCCTACGAACACTAACATAGTGCAACACATAAGTTGTCGTTAATGGCACACAACCTCAAAGGTCTTTAAGGGTGAACCAATCGTTGTTATCTGTAACTGAACTTTATATTTGCACATATCGTAGAGCTTAAGTCAATATAACCCTTCAAATAAAGTAAATGTGATGATCATACCAGTCTTGCAGGTTCTCGGGCGTTGGCACTTCTTATTAGTTATTCCACTTTTTTCCTACGTGTTTTAAGTGTGTGTTTTTTCTAAAATGCTCCTAGTGTAAATTTTTGTTCAACATTATATTAAAAAACAACGCCCATTACCTTTTGGTAATGAAGGGTGTGGTCCCTGACACACAGTGTGCTATCCAACTATGATTACATTAGATAAGCCTTTGAAATAACCCTTATACTGAAGATTATGTATTATCTATATATCAAATATTAGACACATACAGACACATAGCAAATAGTTTTGAATATAATATATACATCATTCTGTCTGTATCTGCTTACTCAATCATGTATATTTAACAATCCTCAGATGTTTGAAATCATATAAACTGTAAATTGATTTTGAGACATACGGTCATTGTTCTATGTAAAACACTTTTTAAAAGTTGCATATTTACTGTGTCATTATTTTCACAAAGCAGGACGTTTCCACAAACGCGTGCAACACATTTGGGGACCGCGGCACAGGACGCTGTTGGTGCACAGATGTAAGTATCAGGGTAGTGGAGAAAGCCATTTGAAAGATTGGTTCGCTATAAACCTGTCGCACGCTATTATAGTGATGTTTGTTTACTACTTGTTCGCTATCAAAATCAATAAAGTCCTTTACTCGTGATGTATACCCTTTATATCGGGCACTAGTTACAAATAGCCTTGTAAACATTTACCCTGAGGCCAAAACTCCGATCATATCGTGCTGAAGAAAGAGAACTCCTTATGAAAGATTTGTTCATTTTTGTTGATTAGTTTTTAGTTGTTCTTTGCGGACACTTAAGGTAAGTGGTATGTGTTGCAAGTCGGTCTGCTCTTAACTACGCTAAGAACGATAACCATCGCATCTGCCTGTTTATACTTCACCACTGGCACACTGCAGACAGTGAGTGTGTGTATGAAACCAACAGTGTTTAACAGCTTGTGCGACAACATGGGCCAGTTTGTCATTGAAATATGTACATATGGGCTGCTTCCAGGGAAAACGGGGCTTAATGCATGCCAAATAAGTGGTATCCCAGATTAGCCTGTGCACATTGCAATGCGCACAAGCTAATCAAGGACGACACTTTCTGATTTTATGGTGTTTTTCGTTTAAAGAGAGTTTCTAGTACTGGGATGACAATCAATTCATATGCATTAAGCCCTGTTTTTCCAAAATGAAGCTTAAATTATCTTGTCTATTTATGATTTCAAAAAAAAGATAAAAGTTATTACATACTGTGTAATCCGTATACAAACAGATGCCAAAAATCAAGATAGATTTCACTTTCACAATTATCAGTTGAAACACTTTAATTGTCCTTGAATGGAATGTGTTGTTTTAGGACTGTATTTTTGTTTAGTTTAAACCTATTTATTTTAGCTCGATTGCATCGAAAGCTTTAGACTAATTTAAAGTTTTACTTCTTTATATTATATAAACGTTCTTGATTCCGTTTCCTGTGCCTAGAACCAGTACTTCGTGTCTTGGTGGAGATCTAAAGAACGCTCCCACGATGGAGATCGAACCCGTGACCTCCCGGTCGCTAGGCACACAACATATTCATTACACCACGGCGACCTGTATTTTTGTTTACAAAATATTACATTGTTTATCTACTGAAGAAAATAAGGTAATAAGTTTAAATATAATCTAACCAACACCAAAAAGTGTCATTTTAGTCTCGAAAAGCTTTTCTATACTAAAAACAGGGTTTCTTACTTTTTTAGAAACAGTTTATTTGTATTAATACTTGATACGAATAGAAAATTAATTTTACTGACAATTTAAACATTCATGTCAAGTCAGATCAAGTCAAGTAAATTGTATTTGCAAAGTCGGATACACAAACAATTAACATAACCTCTAATGAGCTTTTTAAACCGACTTACACGTACATATATATTATACACATAAAACATGTTAAGATCACTGTTAAGATAATCTTAAGACAAACAAATTAAATAATGCATGTATTATCACAGCCAATATATATTATATATATATATATATATATACATATATATATATATAATATATATATATATATATATATATATATATATATATATATATATATATATATATATTTGTTAATATAAAGCTATTGTAGTACATCAAAGAGGGAAGGTACTTGGTAGGATATAAATACATTAAACATATAAAACCTGACATACAAACATTATACAAATATTACAGAGTTAAACTGGTGGTGTAGCTGCTGATCTTGACTATATGTCTAAAACCACCATAAAAGAAAGAGAGTAAAAACACTGAAAAACGAATATTGACACAACAGTGCAACAAGTTAAAAAATGTTGTAAGAGATCGTCTATCCCCTCAAATTTAATTTGTGAGAAACTAAGCAGCAGCTACCTAACAAGACAGAGAATACGTATAATTAAATTGATGCACTTTAAGCAAAGATTGCACATTGTTTAAGCCGAACATTCAAAATAGACATACGCTAGTACAAGTATGACTAAGGGCATATGATTAAGACATGTATTATAAGGAATTTAAAATAAATGTTAAAAAACATTGAAGAAGAAAAATGAAATGAGGATATGTATGCTGAAAAAATAGTCACATGAATTAACAGTGTTAACATACAATAAAGAAAAAAAAATACAATATGCAGGTATCTGTGGAGATTTTCTCTGGACACAGTCGAACAGTAAACCAAAATGTTGTGAAATTATGGCTTCAGTCAGAAATCAAACCTTCAATTGGAAAACAAACCTTCAATTAGAAAACAAACCTCTAATTGGAAAACAAACATTCAATTGAAAAACAAACCTTCAATTGGAAAACAAATACACAACAGATTAACAGTCAGATTTGGTGACTAATATGGACAAACATTTTAGAAGGCAAAAAAGAAGCACATAATGAACTTAACGTAGGTAAATAAGTACAGATTTTGATACCATTATCTTGTGTGCATAATTATTTGGTAAGAAATATCCTCAATTTATCCTCAATTTATAATTGGCTACCAGTCAAAAAACATGTTCATGCTTGGAAATTAAACTTACCTTACCATATACGTATAGATGTTTTGTTGTTAACCAAATTTCATGATAAAAGCAACTAGACTGTTTACATCAAAATAAAAAGCAGTGATTCGATCCCACCTCTGCGAAGGGTAAATAATAACAAAAATGTATTTCTAACAATCATTTGGATTGCTAATTTTGCATTCTATATACACAATCGTCTTAAGAAATGTGGAATCTTGAAAGACTTAGTATACAATACCACATTAGTCGTATAAGTAAATATATATAGAGTGTAGTTAACAAATCTGAAACAAATCTACCAGAACAAATGATTTTGTATCAAAGTTTTAAAGCAAAGGTAATTATTAATCACACTTACGTTGTATAAGCCCCACTCGTAATCACAATTACTTTGTATAAGGCCCGACAGTTAAAACCATTTTCTTTGTATAAGCTCCGTACTGAATCATACTCACTTTGTATAAGTCCACTTTTAATAACACTTACTTCGAATAAGGATACACATTTAACCACACTTAGTTCTTATAAGGCCCCACTCTTAATCACACTTACTTTGTATAAGGTCCCACTCTTTATCTCATTTTATTTGTATAAGGTCCCACTTTTTATCACACTCACTTGATATAAGGCCCCCCCCCGACTTAATCATGCTAACTTTGTATAATGCAACACATTTAATCATGCGCATTTTGTATGCGGCCCCACACTTGATTACATTTAATTTGTATAAGGCCCCACACTTTATCAAACCTACTGTGTATAAGGCCCCACACGTGATCACACTTAATTTGTATGAGACCCAACACTTAATCACATCCACTTTGTATAAGGCCCAACGCTTGATCACATTTACTTGGTATAAATTTATATAATTCATAATATTTTTATATGAATAAAGAGTCACTTAACACAGCCATATTCAACAAGAAACATATGAACATAAAATATATGAAAAATGTGTGTACATATTTGCATAATGGACTTTTTCTGCCATGTGCAATGCTTATGGATATGTGTCAATATATTTACATAAACACTTCAGCATCGTTCTTGAAAAACTGGCAATCCACACAGGCGAAAATCTAGTTAATGCAGAAAGTGCCGCCCCTGATTGACCTGTGTTGACTGAACAAGCTTATCTGGAAATACACTTTACACACATACATTAAGCCCCGTTTTCCCAGAGCATGGCTCATTTACAAATGCCACAACACCATTGTACAGGTGTGTTATGGCAATATTTAAACCGAAGGTAGCATAATGAATGAGACATTAATGTGGCCTCTACAGAGGTATCAAGGCTATTTTAAGAATTAACTAAGTGATCGATTACATAATTTGGAGAGTTCTGTTGTTGTCGTTATATTTTGTTACGATTATTGCTTATATAAAGTATAACATACATCCTTCATTGTATGAGCACGGATGGTCGAGTGTTCTCAGTGGTAGACTTTAACTCCAGGACTCCAGGGATCAGTGGTTCGAGTTATGTTTTATTCTTGATTTTTACTGGAGCCTTTTGAATCCAATGTTTAAATTTATAAATATAAAGCATTAACTGACAAACTTCAATACATGAAAAATCGGAACATATTTATGTATAGAACACAGGCCTGAAGTAAAATCTTAAAAATCCACTTCTTTAAAGCTACAAAGGCTAGATTTTAGGTAGTTTGAAACAAGGTAATTATGACTCTGTGATTATTTAGTTACAAACCAGATTTAAATAATGGCCAATATCTCTTGCAACAGACTGAATCCAAAGGGACCTTTTCATCTTTTGATTAATCAATTAACCTGTACATGCATGTAATTGTTATATTGGAATATATCCAACTCCATTGAATTTGTTTACAATGTATTTCATTACTATTTAAAACCGGAGAATGCATGGCAAAATACTAACTGTAATCAATTCAGGTTTACTGCATATCATTTGAACTGATTCTAATTATTGGTATTTCTAAAATGTTTTACAGCTACTTGTTTTCACTTGAATGCAAAAAAAACTAACTATAAAAGGAAGAACAAATTAAAACACTTACCAATTGCAATGTATGAACTCAAATAGTTGTACATTGTTTGTCTTAAAGGATTAAGTTACACTCAAATGTGTTTATATTGTTACGTCTGTAATGCCATATTTGTATATTTTTTTCGTAAGTTTTTATGAATAATAGGATGTATATCAAATAAATAAATGACAACAACAAATAAAATGTAATAATAAAAAGAAAAATGATACGACGATGTGTGTCCCCTAAGTTGTGAACCATCATCTCTTAGACCACACAAACCGTTTTTATCGTGTGATTTTAACAACAGAGCATGTCTAGAATTACGGGAGATGGAATGCATTGCATTTTCCGAGATGTCACGATTATACTGTTGGAATGCTGGTTTTAATCAAACTCATTACGTTTAGATGTTTGAAAGTCAATAAAAAAAATGAATTTGCATAAGTTCATGTATATCAGGGTAGGGAAGAGTGAAGAACTTTATGCTATAATTTATACAAGTGCACATAATGCAAAACATGCAATACCAATTGTTTAATATAAGAACACCATTTGCAAGACAAAACGCTTTGGCCGGGTTACTCAATGCACCGTTAAGATAACATTACCGTTTACCTCCGTTAAGTATGCAAACTCAGCGTAATTTCATCAGCCGTAAACTTCATGTTGCTTAAACAGTTAAAACGCTGATGTTAATTAAATATAAGGGAGCTTACACAAAATGTATTGATTTTAAAATCTTGGTCAAATAGCTTCGCACTGCAAACTCGGGTAAGCAATATTGCAAAATGCAATGCTGCATCGCTATAATTGTCATATATGCCGAAGCCGAATTAACATTTATTCATTTCAGTCAACTGGAAGAGAATATGAGAACATTTAATGGGTTATTAATTTTGATCAAAACCTGAGTTAAGGTCACTACAATTTATTAACAAAGGTGTTTTCAGTGCAGAAAAAACACTTTTCATCATACTTCAAAACCAAGGATCAAATAAATGTTAAAGCAATCTTCAATACATTTGAAATGTATGCAAAAGAAATGACAACCACTATACATACATCTAGTGTGATTTTAATGTCAGGTAAAAAAAACATAAATTATTCTCTGAACTAAAATCATTTAAACGTGTTAAGTGAAATAGAAATAATAAAGAATTGTCATAGATGTAACAAGTTCATACATTCATAGCACTTCTAATGTTCACATGAACTCTTTATTAATACTATCATTGTTATAGTATCATATCACAATGTTCTAATTGTACAACAATATATTCTCATGGCCATTTTAAATAATCTGAATAATAAAATAAGATGTATGCTAAAATACACTATTGTACTTTGAACACCAGGATACTGTTGTTTAATAAAAGTCCGACAACAAAGCAGGCGGTGTGTCTGTTGTAGCAGACTGACCATGGGCCATCCACTCCATCCTCCTCAGTAGCAAGAGTGGCCAGCTTCCTTCTCCCCTCACTGTCCACCTGTGTGATGTAGAAGTTGGGGCGTAGGCCTCCACATACCAGCACCTGGCCTGCAGGTGTCACGTGTACAGCATGTGGGGCGTTGAGTGCAGGGTCAGTGAAGGTGGCCAGGACTGACCCATCCCTGGCCAGGATGAGGAGCTTGTCATGGGATAGGTTAATGATGTACAACTTGTCCCCTGTGGGATGCACAGCACACCTCCATACTGAAATACAGAGTAACAACAAGATATTGAATAATCTGTATAGTAATTGATAACAGATCTTTTTGAAAATGTATTAATAATAGATTGTTAAATCAAATAAAGTATGCAGCAAATGATTAAGGTCTGCATTAAAATCTAATAAAAATCATTAATTAGTTTAGGCAGGAAGGTTTGTTTCAGCGTTTTGTTTTCTATCAATGTTTGGGATGTTTGTGTGACTTGCTGTCTACCACAACAACAAACACGGAGATACTAACACTGCAAAATGCACATGAATATATCAAGTGATGTCACTACATGCAGTAATAATATCCATACATATCCACATGATTACAATGTTAGTGATGCTTATATTGAGATATTTTACATTACAATCATCCACAACAGTAACTTTTAAGTATTTTAGTTCCTGAAATTGAAATATTATATATAGTTTCTTGATCAATTACAGAAGACAGCTGTTTTCTTTACATGTTACATGTTCATACTCAATTGTTGAACATCTCAAACACACCGAAAACAATTGACTAAAGGTAACAGTCTTTGAAAAAACAAATAATGTCTATTTATAGACATGTCAAACACTGAATGAAATGAACTTGACAGTATATTCTTTACTATGGCTGGAATAATACTTTATTTTTATTTTTATTCAACCTAACGATTTTAAGATTTTTTTTAATTCTGACCTGTTAATTTGCCTGATGTATCTTCATACATCTTGCTGACTTGTTCCCCACTGAGTGTGTACTTGTATAGTGCTGTGAGAGCAGTAATATACAAGTCTCCCTGGTGGAAGGCAATACCACTACATGTATGTTGTAACTGAAGCTTTCTTCCTATCACCAGCTGCCTGTTGTTGATTGTGATGAACTGGACCTCATCTGTGTTACTACAGATATTATTCAGAGTCACAGCCACCTCACTGGGTGTGATCTCACACATACCCGCTGGCGTGCCAGTAAAACTCCAGTGACTCACCACCTGGTACTGCTGGTCAAGAAGCTTGACATTCGCATTAGAGTTGTCTACAACCACAACCTGTCTGTCTGGGAGAACACAGATGGCTTGGATACTGCATTTATGTGAATCACTTGACATTTTCATATTGTGTACAGACTTCCCCTGCACAGTGAACACCTTGTTCGGATCTGATTGCCCCATCAATGTCTGGGTAATGTGTTCAATCTTGCCAAGACCTGACAGTTTAGACAAGTACTGTACAATTTCACGGTTAGGCAGAAATGTTATTGAAACTTTAGACTGAAGAGAATTTCCCTTCAGATATGTTTCAGACTGCTGTATTTTATCATTGCATTTCCTGATGGCTATAAAGGATAGTTCCAGTGTGCTTTTATCACTGATATCCTGTATGGCGTCACGAAGTTGTTTAAATTCATCCCTAAGCCTGATGCATTTGTCAACAGCAATTTTTGAAGAGGCGTGTAGTTTGGTCAGAGTATCTTTCATTTTCTTCAGTGTCTTTTGTTCGATTGTGTCTAAGGCTGAATTTATATTTTGGCGAGTTTTCTGTATCGTGTGTAACTGCTTATCATATGAACTTTGAACATATTGAATGCTAGCCTCTTGGTTGTCTTGAAGTTTTTTTATTTCTTCCAGAATAGTTTTGATAGAAACTGACAGTTTTTGAAGGTCTGTGGACTGACCTTTTACTTTGTCGGATATAAGAGTTACCTTTTGGCAGAGTCTGAAAAAAAAGAGAATTAAAAACACTGTAAACTATATACAATACTAAAATACTTTCTTTACAGCTTTGGCATGCGAATCTTTAAGTACTTTGGCAACATCAGAATGAGATTGATTATAAAGTCAAGCATTAAGAGTCCAGCATTATATTCACACATATGGCCAGTTACAGGGTCTCTGATTTAGAAATAGGTCATGGGATTGTATCTCCATACCCGTTTTATATCCGATATTAACACAAATTAAGATATATAAAGGTACCTTATATATTATTATATATAAATACCACATTTATTAAACGTCTTATACAAGAAAATGTATAGCAACATTAATTGCGAGGCATATTAAATTTCAATTTCAGACGTGATTGTGGTTTTCGATTTAAGACCTTAATAAGGCATTTAATTGAATTACCTCCCCTACACCTCCTCATAGTAATTGAAGGTGCCTTGAATGCGGGGTTGTATACTGACCCCGTTTTGATACTGACCTCGTAAGTATAGTTTGAAAACTACAGAGACCGCGTAACTGGCACTATGAAATAGTATATATATTATATATATATATATATATATACATTTATATATTGAAATCAAAAACCTAAGTATTTATTTCATCAGTTATATTACTGGAGGTATTCAAAGCCCCATTTAGTGATTTACTAAGATGGCTTTAAACTGCAGTCTTCTATTTATAATTACTGTACATGCAAAAATTAATAGTTTCTTGAAATAAATAAAAAATATTTCATTGATATTATAAACAAGAGCTGTCACCATAGGATGACAAATGCCCCCTATAAACGCTTTGATAGAAGTTATGCTTATTTTTCGAAACCTAAACGCAGATTTCGAAACCTAAACGCGGACCCTAAGCTCAAGGTCAAGGGGTAAAAATGTGAATGCATTTGGAAAGGCCTTGTCCATATACACATGCATATAAAATATGAAGGTTATATCTCAAGGGGCATAAAAGTTATGAGCAATTTTCGAAAACTAAACGCAGATTTCGAAACCTAAACATGGACACAAAGTTCAAGATAAATGTCACAGATGTAAATTTTTCACGCAGATTTCAAAACTTAAACCTGGACCAAAAGTTCAAGAACAAGGTCACAGGGGAAAACATTTTTGTGCGTATGGAGGGCCTTGTCCATATACACATGCACACCAATGATTTTGCTTTTAATGTTACCTTCTTGCAACAAAGATTAAAAACCCTGCATTTTTGTAATGGTAGTATTTTTCTATAATTAAAATGAAGAAACAATATATTAATATACCTGTGTTTAAGGAATGCACAATTTGTGCAGCACAGCTCACTGTGTTCATCACAATACATTTTCAGGCTTTCTTCTTTATGAATATCACATTTTAGAAGAAAATCTTCAACCTTCTTGGACACTGGCCATTTCTTCATATTTCCCCTTCCAAAGGGGGCATGTTTTGTAAACAACTTGTTGTGCATGTTAACACATTCTCCACAGTAAAACTTCACACAAGATTCACAGTAGAAATCAGCCATTTTATCCAGTTTTTTTTCTTCGCAGGTCGAGCACAAGAAGTCTTGGATCATGTCAGATCCCTTGTCAATAGTGGATTGTGAAAAGCTTTTTGTAATGTCAGATCCCTTGTCTATGGAGGATTGTGAAAAGGTTGCCATTTTACTAAATTAATTTTCACAAACACGGCAGCTAAGGATCCCTTTACCTTTGTTTCAACTTAAATATGTTAGTGCCTCTTAATGATTGTCAGCTAAATTAAACAGCTCAACAAATCTCGCCCATCCAATTGTCCAAAGCCCGTTAACAAGTTATGCATAACATAACCAGTATGAAACAAATATAAAACTCCTGTTTGTTTGAAGGTTTAAACTTAAGTAAACAAAGTAACTATGTAATCTGTGAATCGTATGGTATGATAAAACCACATGGTTAAACCTGAGTTTGCCATTGGTTTACTTGGGTATACAAAAGGAAAAATTTCAACTCGAGGTTGCATTAAATCAATAAAGCAAGAAGAAAAATTGCTTTAAGTAGCATCGATTATATGGGTAAAATATGAAGCATGTTAAACAGTATACCACTTGAAAGCCTATATAGGCCTTCAACCTAGCTGTAATTAATGTAATTTTCACAAATAAGCATTTCATTTAGGGACAATTTTATTAAGTAAATGATAAATTGAAAATCAATAAAACTGTCTTTGTCACGCCTGAAATATTCCACCTCATACCTATTTGTCTGAAAACATGGGTAGTTAGGTTTAATAGGACGAACTATATATAAAACAATAATTCCGCTCACCTGAGACACGCAGGTAAAAACTGTTATGTGCTGACTTTGTTGTTTTTTTACCAAGATTTTTACTCTGTGTGACACAGATTTCGTATGGTTTAAAACAATGTTTGAATCAATTAAAATATTTAGTACATTATAAGTTGTTTACTATATACGTCCATATAACACGTGTCCCCTCATGCCTAGTTAGTTTTGATCCCAGGGGCCTAATTTGAACATTTTAGTAAAAGAAACCCACACACACCATGTCTTGCAGTGTCAGAGATTTTTTAAAATTTTATTGTATACGTCTATATACATTTTGTTTGGAATACAGTAACTTTAGTGATTACAGCATTTTAAAAGATACTGCAGTGTTTTGCGTTTTCAGGCAGCCATGTGAAGATAACCCACCGTGAGGTTTGAGACTATCTGAGATAAACAGATATCTCAAAACTTGCCTGAAAATTCAATCAGAACAAAGATTCGTGTTTTGGATTGGACAAAGGACCTGGGTAACTATCCTGACCCCTATGGTGTCATTGTAGGGGCTGACATTGTTTACATTCAAGAAGTTTCTTAATATTTATTGAGAACTTTGTTTAAACTCAGTCACAAAGACAAGCTATTTCTTCTGTCCTGTAACATTTTAATGAACGAGACAATAATTTCTTAGACAGACTGCGTGAACATTATTCTTTGAATAAAATTTTGTATGATAAATTAAAGGATGTGATTTTATGTCTGGCTACAGTGTTACAGTGACATGCAGGTGAATAGATGCTGATTTAAAAAAGAATACTATTAAAAAACTATATGCAATATTAAAGCCCGGATTTTATTAACACTGTATACATATTCGATCTTTACTAAATATAATAGAAAATAATAAACAAGGCTCAAATTTTTTAACGATCGTTTATGTTTATCAATCTGGGGACAAAATAACATGAACATATAAAACTATTAAAAGAAAGACAAACGCAATTATACAATACATCCATACACATGAAACAATTATTAACAGTTTAAATTGAGGCAAGATAAAAAGTGTAGACAATAAACTTTTGGACCCATTTTTGGAAACACAATTTACTTAATGCATGTTTGTGAAGTTTCCCGGATTAGCATGTGGAGTGTGCACAGCCTTATCAGAGTCAACACTTTCGGTGTAAAGTAGATTAACCACTAGGAAGAGACTTCTGTTAAACACAAACTACCATAAAAGCGGAAAGTATTATCCCTGATTAGCCTGTGCGAACTGCACAGGTTAATCTGTGACAACACTTTAAGCATCAACCTTAACGCAACAATAATAAGTAGAGCTTTCCTCGGTTTGCAACAATGGCCGCCATTCCTCCAAAATGTTAGTATAAATACAATCAAAGAAGTACACACTTTTATACGTGTGTTTCACAGTTGATATGTGATAAGTTTCGCGTTTGAACATTGTTTTTAAAATCGTCACAATCAAGAACTGTGTTTAATCAAAATGCTTCATGGTCTTAAAAAATATGTTAAAGTGATAAACCCAGCTAACACTTTGGTTCGCGCAACCGCTTCATTGGTTAATAAAAAGACGAGATTGATTTAGTGCTCTAACTACCATTTTCATTCAGAAAAAAACGCATTTAAAGGTTTAACCTTTATTTTCTCAATTATTAAAATGTGGGAGATAGAGCAAAGTGGAATCGAAAAAGTTGTTCTGTGATGACTGAATATTGAATCCGATTATGTCATATTAAAGATATCGTTCTCACGAACACATCGATATAAAAAAATCATTTTTGAAAAATTGAGATAGAGCACTACTGTAGCAATAAAGCGACGATGTGTCTCTCTCAATTTCCTGGACAAGCTCACTGCCGTCCTGCAATAAGAAACATATATCATCTTTGCTATTGGAAAATGGTGTTAAATGCATTTGCGTAAAGTTTCATACAATTGTCGTCCCAGATTAGCTCGTGAAGTCCGCCCAGGCTTATCAGGAAGTTTCTAAATATTTGCTGAGAACTTTGTTTAAACTCAGTCACAAAGACAAGTTTTTATGGTATTTTTTTATTAGGAAGTCCCTCCTTACAAAAAGCATCCGATTAATGAGGAAAGTGTCTTCCCTGAATAGCTTATGCGGACTGCACAGGCTAATCTGTGACAACAATTTACACTCAAACATTAAGCCCCGTTTTCCTGGAACGAGGCTAAATGAAGTTTGGTAAAAACTAGATGTTGGAAGTTA
Source organism: Dreissena polymorpha (assembly GCF_020536995.1). Taxonomy (NCBI): domain Eukaryota; kingdom Metazoa; phylum Mollusca; class Bivalvia; order Myida; family Dreissenidae; genus Dreissena; species Dreissena polymorpha. The sequence continues at coordinate 26,858,383 of NC_068359.1, read as the reverse complement.
TCAGAGAATGGATACAAATGTGGTCATTAAAGAGACCAACATTACCAACCAATAAAAACTTCCATTATTGAAAATTTAATAAACAGTTAGTGAATAAGTGAATATATATTAAACCTTGTTTTTAGAAAACTTGGCTTGATGCATGGGTGTAAAGTGTTGTCCCAGATTAGCCTGTGCATTCCACACAAACTTATCATGGACGACAATTTCGACTTTAATGGAATTTTTCGTTTGAAAAAAGTCTCTTCTAAACGAAAATCCAGTGCAGGTGGAATGTGTCGTTACTAATTAGCCAGTGCGGACTGCGGACGACACTTCACGTACATGCATTAAGACCCATTTTCCCAAAGCAAGGATCATATGTTAAGTCTCCCGCATCGAAACGTTCTGTGATATCTGAAAGAATTTCTCTTGTGTGTTAAGAAGTACCTGAGTTGGTTTTGCGGAAAAAAATCCTTCGTGAAACTGTCAAAGTCATCACTTGAAGTGAAATTTTCAAAGTCATTACTTGAAGTGAAATTTTCAAAGACATGACTTGAAGTGACATTTAAAGTGATCACTTAAAGGGATATTTTTAAAAGCATCACTTAAAGTGAAATTTCAAAGTCATCACTTAAAGTGAAATGTTCAAAGTCATCACTTGAAGTGAAATTTCAAAGTAATCACTTGAAGTGAAATGTCAAAGTCATTATTTGAAGTGAACATTTTGAAGCCATAACTTGAAGTGAAATTTTCAAAGTCATCACTTGAAGTGAAATTTTCAAATTAATAACTTGAAGTGAAATTTTCAAAGTCATCACTTGAAGTGAAATTTCAAAGTCATCACTTACCGGTATCTGTAGCATTTTGTTCAATGTTCACATGATACTATAAAATCATTGTTATTCATTGGACGTAATTTTTTGTTGATCGCGTTGGTTGACTTATCCAAGAATTTTATACTAAGACATCGGAAAATGACCGAGGCAAATTCTCACTTTTTCTTAAAATCAGTAATCATCGAATGTTCGTGTCCACTGAAAAGTCGTTTAAACGATAACACAAAATTTCACACCGGCGACTATAAATAATGTTACAGAATACTTTGTGCCCACTGAAAATTACTTATACTGTTTATTTTGGCTCAATGAGTCATTGTCGACCTGAATTGCGCACAAGTCATCCGGGGATGACTAGAAGCCGATTCATGTCAACCTGGGGTGACTTCAAGAAGATTCTTGTCACCCGGGGATGACTAGAAGCAGATTCATGTCACCCTGGGGTGACTTCGAGCCGATTATTGTCATCTGCGGGTGATAGAAGCCGATTCATGTCACCTTAGAAGCCGATTTTTGTCACCCAGGGGTAATTAGAAGCCAATTCTAGTCAACCGGGGGTGACTAGAAGCCAAATTATGTCACCCTAGGGTGACATGAAGCCGATTCTAGTCAACCGGGGGTGACTAGCGTCGGCTTGAAGTCACCCCAGGGTGAAATGAATCAGCTTCTAGTCACCCTAGGGTGACTTCAAGCCGAATCAGATCGACAATGACCTAAGGAGCTTCATTTTGCAGTTAATATATGTACTGGGTTGTGATAAGGTTTGAAAAAACGGAAATCTTTGAACAGTTTTCTCAGGTCTAGTCAGTCTAACATTAACTTGGAAAGCGTTGTACCTGATTCGCCTGTGCGACCACAGAGGCTAACCTTGGATGACACTATGCACATGCATTAAGCCCAGTTTTCCCAGAATTAGGCTCAATTTTTTAAGAAACAGTCTATAATATCTACTAATTGATAAGAATAAAAACATAATTTTACTGAAAATAAAACATTCATGCAATGTTAGAAAAATTTCCGTAGAGTAAATGGAAGGTTTCAATTTTTTTTTTTAGATCTCAATATTGTGTTAATTTCCCATCCATATGAGTTCAACCTTAGTAAATAATTTACTGGACACAGTTGTATCCTCATTTTTGAAGCATTAAATAGCAAAACAACAACAACACTAATTTTTCCGAATTTACTCAAAACGTAGCGAAATGTTCCAATCCACAGGGACCCGGCCCTATTCCCAAAGCGTTGGAAAAAAACCACTGCCTATGGTGTTCATTGTTAAGCATTTCTAAATGTGACTAGAGATTTCAATAGCCGCAGATTATAGCATTTCGACGCAATTAAATTGAATTTTCTTTGTTTTTGACAGAAGGGATTTTTTTCTTGAACCAACTCATCAAAATTGTGACTAGTGATCATTCAACATCAATAATTCACATTATACGTGCCAGTGTAATGACCCAGCTATGTAACTAATTGACACCACCCCTGTGTATTGAAAACACCCTCTATGAATAAAAGTAACCCCATGGGACGTTACTTATCTCGATTCCATTCATGTCACTTAAATAAATTTGTATGTGGGAACAGAACAACATGAGCTGTTTTTATATTTTTCTCTTTAGTATGTGATTTGCAAAGCATTCGATCCTTTGAGTTGATTAAATTATTTAACAAGGTTGAGTGCAAATAAATAAAAATCCAATTATTCTATGGTCCAATTATATTTGAAATCTGTGAAAAAAACTTTCAATAGCTCAAAACTGAATTCATCCTCCCAAGTGAATATAGTTATGTTAAATGATGGTCTCATCAAAAAGCCACATGCTTCGTTATAATCACACAATATTGATTATTTACACTTAAGTTGTCAAAACTATCAATAGGATATTTCAGAATGGTTGAATACGGTTATATTCGTGCAAACTTAATGATCTGCGTTAAATATTTTCTAAATAACATCGTTGTATAACTCTTTGCGAAATTGTCATGTCAGGCAATTTCTTTTTAAACCCGTTGAATACTTTCATTACAAGTTTTACACTCATAACATCCATGAAAAATAGCCCCATATTTTGAATGGAATCAAATTACATGTACAGAAATCCTATTCAGTGAAAAAATTTTAAATGTACTTCTAATTAAAAAATCTTCAAATTGTTATCCATAATACTTATTTTTTAAATTTATTTCTGTTCTAGTAAATTTTGCCGATAACTGTTTCGACCCCTGAGAAATATTCAATGACTGTTCATGAACTATTCATTTACATAATAGTCTGTTCATGAACAAGTCATGAGCCTAACCTTTAGATGTCATGATCAAGATTCAACACAATCATAAACATTACGTAAATGACCTGTAAATAACTTAAACAATGCAAATTCACATCCATAAGATTTACATAAAATATGTTGACTTAAGCCATTAAACTGAGAGGATAACACATTCAATATGACTCTAAATTATAAGATGTTATTTATCATCATACTTAAGCTGTTTTTTTATTTAATAACAATTCAAAATATTGCGAATAGATATAAGTTATTGTTTATGATGAGACAATATTTTCTTTGGTCACATTGTTTAAAAAGGCAACACAAAATTGGACCCTACATGGTAAACCGTAAGAAGTTTGTTGTATTGAAAGTATTCAATGCCAAGTATTTGGCAAGATTTACAGAAAATTTCTAAAAATACCATGAACTGTACTTAATTAACTACAAAGTTCATTTACTGTGTATTTTATGACCAGTATCATTCATGAAATTATCCAAATGTTAATGAACATTTGGTTAATGAACTTTAAGTTTATAAGATTGTTTTGACTTTGTTAATAGCCATTTGTTATTTTTATTCGTTTTTTTCAGACGCAATTTTGCAAATCAGTATGGCTAAGCTACGGTAGCCCGTAACCCATGACTGCCTGTGTGGATAACTGCAGTAAAATTTAGCAGACGACACATGTTTAAAGCGTTTGCTCAAGCCACCTCATCTGCATATTTTCTTATTCTGAAGGTGGTCCAAGTCTGAAGGTCGTCTAACTGTGACGGTCGTCCAACTCTGAAGGTCGTCCAACTCTGAAGGTCGTCCAACTCTGAAGGTGGTCCAACTTTGAAAATGGTCCATCTCTGAAGGTCTTCCAACTCTGAAGGTCGTCCAACTCTGAAGGTGGTCTAACTTAGAAGGTCATCCGACTCTGAAGGTCTTCCAACTCTCAAGGTCGTCCAACTCTGAAGGTTGTCTAACTCTGAAGGTGGTTCTAACTCTGAAGGTCGTCCAAGTCTGAAGGTGGTCCAACTCTGAAGGTCGTCATTCAGGGATTTCATTAGACTTAAACAACCAGGAGCCATATGACCATTGGTAAGGACTTTTGACGAGTCAACCTTTATAGTACAGGAGATATAAGTAGCACAGCTAAAATTATATTTACGTTTACAGCAATTGCAACACACCATATAAAATCAAAGCGCTGTAGGCGCTGAAGGCCTGGAGCTATATTTAGTGTGACGTAAAATGCATTTAGAATGTTTTGTCCGAGTTTTTCCCTTTGTCGGATTGACCCTAGCTGTTGAGTGCAGCAGCTCAGAGACTGTAAGAAAAGACAATATTTGTGTATATACTACAGTGTACATAGACGGTGGAGGACAACACGATACTGGTTGTGGAAACGAACAGGAAAACACTCATAGTTCCTTTGCAATGTGAAAACAAAGAAAATCGACTTTAGCCCAAGTTTCACTTTGCTAACGCCGGTCGACCGGCGAAGACCGGGATGATTCGTTGATCCCGGTGAAGTCCCGATTGAGCCCCGGTGAAAGCCGGCAGCGTCCCGGCATAGCCCCGGTTGTCGACGGTAGTGACGGGGTTGAGCTCCGGTGAAAGCCGACAGCGTCCCTGCAGAGCCTCGTTATACCGTAACACCGCACTCACCGGGGTTATACCGGCATCAGACCCCGGCAGAGGTACGGCAACGCCCCGGTTTCACCCCGTCGTCGCCGGTAATGCCCCGGCGGAGCCCCTGTGTATGCCGGTGGAGTCCCGGCAGAGCGCCGGTTTACTTATGCAACGTAGCTATAGCGTTACTCTAACGGCATTCTCGGGGCTCCACCAAGGCGTTGACGTAGCTTTGCCGGGGTCTGTATGGGCCCCCGTGGAGCTACGGTGCCGTTCCGGTTGTTCCCGGTGCCGTCCCGGTTGTTCCCGGTGCCGCGCCGTCGTTGCCAGTCCTTTTCTGTGACTCCCGGTTCATCCCGCAGGTATTAAACGTTTTAATACTTTCCCAGTGGAGCTCCGGTTATCCCCCGGGTTATCCCGGTCGCCCCATGGAGCCCCGGTTCATCCCGGTAGAGCCCCGGTTCATCCCGGTAGATCCCGGATCACGCACCGGGGCTCCGCCGGCATCATAGTGAGACTGGGCCTTTACCCTGATAAAGAACGGTGTACAGATTGTGTACGTTGTGTCACGTATAACTTTTCGCGCTCGATTTGCGCGCTCGATCTGCGCAGTGAAATATCATATCCGGTAACTTCGTATATTTCCGAGAATGTTCATAATATTTGTTGGTGTTTTTTTCAGTTTCTTTTTTCTTAAATGTATCGTTAACGCAAAATAAAATAACAATATCTTAAAATATGTTTATAAATACCAAATATAATGTCTTCAAAAAATTATCAGAAACAAATTCTTCTTACTGTCTCTGTAGACACTCGTATCTTTTCGGCCTATACAGTCAAGTGAGGAACTTATTCTCGCATTAAAATGCACATATTAAAAACTTTCTCGTAGCCAATCTTAGTAATTTTGCTTCAATAATATTTTCCTACAACTTTTATGACACGGTCATGTTATGTAGTGATGTTCTGTATTTACAAGGCGGATTATTGAGATCTGCGAAGAACTTCTTTTCTTGCGCATGAATAACGGAGTAAATCGTAGTTTTGGGAATTTGGGTTTTGGCAGCCAGCCATTTCTGACTGTCTCAGAAATTTGTATCATTACTATGGCCTTGGGGCTAAGCCCCAGGCCAAAACTTGTATTGTATTGTTTAATTATACTGAAGTTTTCCGAGTATGGCGCTCAACGGTGCATAACGGGGAACGAATTTTATATTGCAACAAGAATATCAGTGAAACTAATGGATGCTCCCTGATGATGTGCTTTGTCAATGTATGTGTTAATAAACACCTTAAAAATCTATTATTAGCCTCGGTGACTTAAACCTTGACCCCAGTTACCTCAAACCTCATCAAAAGGTAGAGGTCCATGCACGGTACCTATATGCCAAATATGAAAGCGATTTGTAAAGTATTGAAGACTCTTTGAGAAACGGTAGCAAAAGTGTGACAGAAGGATGTCTATTATTAGCCTCGGTGACCTTGACCTTGACCCCACTGACCCCAAACTTCATCAAAAGGTAGAGGTCTATGAAAGGTACCTACATGCCAAATATGAAAGCGATTGGTAAAGTATTGAAGGCGCTATGAGAAACAGTAGCAAAAGTGTGACAGAAGGAAGGAAGTACGGAAATACAAACTGGCAACTATATGCTCCACCGAAAATATTTTCGGGGAGCATAAAAATGAAAAAAATAGTTCAAGATACAAATCTAGCAAATCAGACTGAAAACGGGTGCACATTTTTATTGCGCAATCAATTAATTCGTGTCATTGAAAGCGTTCTTTTCTATTGAAAGAAGGTAGTGTTTAAAGATAAGAAGTACCCGGTATGGGTTGCTTAGCGATATACGTTTGACAATTTCTATAGACTATCCCCTTGAGACTATGGAGGAACTGAATAGGTTGCAATTACATATTTTTAAGTTCTCAATATCTGTCTCCAATGTAAATATATACTTTAAATTAGTTTACCAAACATGGCTACAATTTATATTTATTTAACTGAGTTTTGTTGGAATGTGAAAGCTATGTTTGAAAGCTAAACAACATATTTCTCTTTAGAACACTAACAGCACAGACATTATATTGCTAAGTTGATCCTCTCAGTTGATAACACGTCTGAATAACTATAGTGGAAATTATGTACATCTAAATGTTCTGTGGTCCAATTATGACGGTTGAACTTTATTCAATTCTCAAACTGTTCAATAGCTCCACAAATGAAATTACCCTCCCCAGTGTTTCAAATGAGGTCATGTATCCTCATACATCTTGCTGACAAACGTTCCACTTAATGTGTACTTGTACAGTGCAGTCCTAGAAGTGATATAAAGGTCTCCCTGGTAAAAGACAATTCCGTCACATGTATGTCGTATCTTACGATTCTTTCCTTTCACAAGCTGCCTGTTGCTGACTGTGATAAAATGAACCCCATGTTTGCCAGTTTTTTCATCATTCAAGGTAACAGCCACCTCACTTGGTGAGATTTGACACATGCCCTGGGGAAAGGGGTCACACTACAGTGACTCACCACCTGGTACTGTTTGTCAAGCAGCTTGATAATTTTATTGTCAACGTCTGCAACCATGACCTGTCTGTCTGAGAAAACACAGATGGTAAAGATTGTGCATGGGAAAGAATCACTTAATATCTTATATGATATAAATTCGTCACATCCCGCACTCCAGTTTAAATATCTGAAATGTTTATGTATCAAACACTGGCCTGAAGTAAAATCTTTAAATCCACTTCTTTAAAGCTACAAAGACTAGAGCCTAGACTGTTGCCTAAAACACGATAATTATGACTCTGTGATTATTCAGTTACAAATCATATTTGACCGAACCATGATGAAAGATGAAATAGTCAAGCTAATGATTCAGACATGTGCAGGGAAGGTCTTGTTAAGATGTGCCAGTGATTATGAAAAAAAGAATTTATACATTTGAGCCTCGTTCTGGAAAAACTGCGCTTGATTAATGTGCGGAAAGTGTCATCCCATATTAGCCTGTATAGTCTGCATAGGCTACTCAGGGACGACAAGTTGAGCTCTTTGGGCATTTTTTTGTTTAAATGAAATATCTTCCAGTTTTTACTGAAAGTGTTGTCTCAAATTAGCCTATGTGGACTGTACAACTAAATATGGGAAAACAATTTATGAAGATGAATTAAGTCCAGTTTTCCCAGAACAAGGCTCACGTGATGTCTTAAAAAGCTGTGCCAGTGTTATTGAAAACATACTTTAATCATTTGATAAAACACACGTTATTCCGTAACTGCAGTCTCGGGTAAGTATTGTGACCTTTGAATAGGTTACATATTCCAGAATCATGGATATTCCTATCGAGTGTTGATACAGATATCTGAATACTTATTCACTTCGCTACATGTTTTATTAGTTCAAGTTAAATTTGAGTCAATTAAATTGAAAATAATCATTTTTTTTGTTGTTGTTGTATTGCCGTGTTAAAAACGGTGTCTATTTTGAGAACAGATGCCGCGTGTCTCGTCCAGGAAAATGGAGATATCTAGGAAAACGATGTATGCTGTGTATTTAGGTTTAAATCGAATAATCATTAAACTTGGTTATAATTTATGTGGGCAGAATATCTCTGCCAAGTTTGACAACCAGCCATATTGCATTTCCGTTGAATTGTAAACAGGGGGGCCAAAGACGCTATGTCGCTCAAATGAGATCCGAAGGAACCACACAATTTTGAGAACCTTAATGATGTTTGAACGCCTATATGAGGTCCACAATCATTCCAACCTCCCCGTCTTTGTTAAATCTCCATTATGAAATCGGCACAAGCAAATGAGGAAAGGAAGGTTGGACAACATCTCTCTCTCTCATATGAGCCTCGCTCTGGGAAAAAGGTGCTTAATGCATGTGCTCAAAGTGTTGTCGCAGATTAGCTTACCCGATAAATTCCTCCGCCTTGCCAGATAATCATTCTCCATCCACGTCAGCGACCTATTAATATATATATATATATATATTTGTTGTTGATGTTTTTTTAAAAATAATAATTACTGATTTTTTAACATTTGAATATTTTTTTTTCATTTCAAATCCTTGTGATTTCTTAACAACTCACTTCAAGGTACAAAACATACATGTGCTCATGTGAGTCTTGTAATAGAAAACAGGCTTAAGGCAGGAGCGTAATTGTTCATCCCAGATTAGCCTCTGCCATCTGCACAGGCTAATCAGTGACGTTACTTTCAGCATAGGATGGTTATCATTTAGAAGAGTCTTTATTTAAACGACAAATTCCGTGAAAAGGGTCTTCACTAATCTGAGATAGCACTTTACAATCGTGTAATAAGCCAAGTTTTCCCATTATGAGGTTTATATATGTATGTGGAGTAGTTTTAGCATGTGCGCCCACATTTTCTCCCATGTCTGCGATACAACAATGTGTCTTATACTGGACAGTTTTTTTAAAGAGATATATTTTATTCTGTGACAAAACTTGGATACATAGTACACATGATTATATACCAGGATATATACATAGATGATAATTTGTACACATACTGTGTAATCCGTATACCAACAGATGCCAACAATCAAGAAAGATATCACTTTCACAATTATCTGATAGAAAACGTACTTTGAATGATATTTATTATTTATTTGGGAGTAAATATAATCTAAACAACACCAATACGTGTCGCTATAGTCATAGAATGTTAACCTTTTCTAAAACAGGGTTTCTAAATATTTGAGAAACAGTTTAATTGTATTAATACTTAACACGAATAAAAAAATAATGGTACTAACAATTTAAACATTATTTATTTTAAGGAATTCAAATATAAATGTTTAAAAAACATTGAAGATGAAAAATGAAATCAATATATGTAAGCTAAAAATAGTCTTGCGTATTAACAGTATAAACATAGAATAAAGAAAATACACATACAATATGCAGGTATTTCCGGAGATTTTCTCTGGTCACAGTCTAACAGTAGAAAAAAAATATTGTGAAATTATGGCTTCAATTGGAAAACAAACAACAGATTGACAGTCAGATATGGGAAATGATATGAACAAACATTTTAGAATGCAAAAAAGAAGACGCTACAAAGGCTAGAGGCTAGATAAATTGAAACAAGATAATTATGACTTTGAATTATTATTCAATTACCAATCATATTTAAACAATGGCCAATATCCCTTGCAACTGACTGAATTCAAAGGGACCTTTGCACGTTTTGGTAAGTTGACAAAATAAAAAAAATGTTTCAGATTTGCTTATTTTGTAACATGCTCTCCAATATCAATGCGTCTTTTGACGATTACAAAACCTAAAAATTATAAAATGCTACAAATAAAAAAAAATATTATAACATTTTGCGATATTACGAGGATTGCTTATATATAGTATATACATTTCAGACTTTATCAGTACGGATGACCGAGTGGTTTAAGCGCTAGACATTTACTCCAAGGATAAGTGGTTTTAGTCCAGTTAACGATTACTGTTTTGCTTTCTTTAAATTTATTATTGTGTTATACGGGAGCTATTTAGTTATAATGTTCACATTTATCAATTTAAATCATTAAATAACAAACTTCAGAACATGCCAAAATCTGTGAAAAAAGTTCCTTTAATAGCCTTCAATAAATAACAAATCACAACTAAAGATCAATCAACGTACTGGTATTTGAACTATCTTTGGCACAATTACCGTGGTTCTTTGATACCGTCTTTTGATAACAATATAAGCAGTCACAAATACGCCTGTAACAATGTTCTATAATACAATACAAAATTAAAAGCATTAAATGAATCAGTAGACACTTTGTGTGATTGGCATATCAGATACAACACATTGTTCTAGACTTGTTAGGGAGCCAATCTTCAATTTACATGTACATGCATGTAATTGTTATCTTGGAATATATCCAACTCCATTGAATTTGATTACAATGTATTTCATTACTATTTAAAACCGGAGAATTCATTCCCAAACACTAACGGTAATCAATTAAGGTTTACTGCATATCATTTTTTAATAAGATCATTTAAACTGGTTCTAATTATTTGTATTTCTAAAATGTCTTGCAGCTACTTAATTTTACATGCATGCAAAAAAGTCATATATAACTATAAACAGAAGAACAAATTAAAACACTTACCAATTGCAATTCAATGAATGAACTCAAATAATTGTACATTGTTTGCCTTTAAGGATTTAGTTACACACAAATTAGTTTATTTTGTAACGTCTGTAATGCAATATGCGTACATTTTTCCGAATGTTTGTATGAAAAATAGGATGTATATAAACAAATTAATAACAACAAATAAAATATAATAAAGAAAAGAAAAATGATACGACAATTTGTGTACCCAAAATTGCACAATACGAACCGAACATCATCCCTTAGACCACACACAACATTTGTATCGTGTGATTATAACAACAAAGCATGTCTAGATTTACGGGAGATGGAATGTACTGAATTGACCGAGATGTCACCATTGTACTGTTGGAATGCAGGCTTATATCAAACTCATTACTTTTAGATGTTTGAAAGTCAATAAAAAACATTAACATGAATTTTCATAAGTAACTGTATTTCAGGGTAGGGAAGAGTGAGGAAGAACTATATGCTATATAGATAATATATGGCTGGTAACTTTTGATATCATGTGATATCAGAAGAGTCTGATATGGCGTAGGAAAAGGCGAGGCTTGCCGAGCCTTTTCACACGCCATATCGGACGAGTCTGATATCACATGATATCAAAAGCCACCAACCATATATTCTATTTATTATGCCACATTTAAAGTAAATAAGAAAATATTAACAAAACAAACAAAAACACTAAAATCACAACACCATTATTTTGTATGATAACACATTCGACATGTACATGTACTTCCAAGTACACGTGAACAACTATTTTCAAAGCGAATGTGTAGAGTGAAAATTTACAACAATAAAGACAATAACCAGATGGAACGGGATTTAAACGTATTGCGCAAATTGAAAGTGATAAGAGTGATTTATATTCGATATTTCACTTGACTGGTGAGTTCTCTAAGCCGAAAAATAGTGTCATTTTGTCGTACGAATGAATCTGCACTAAAACTTAATTCACGTCGTAAATCGAATTATTTCTATCGTCAGTTGTGAAAACGAAAGTACGGTTGATATTCAAATGCATAATGTTTCTCTTTCTGAAATATTGTTTTAGTATGTTGATGCTGCATTTACAAATATAAGTGTATATGAAGTGAAAACACCAAAAATAAACAACTGTTGCGATTGACACCTATAAACTGTTAGATGCCCATAATATCACTTTAGCGGTTTCCCCGAAAGACAGGCCTTCGCTGCGAAGTCAAAGTGGATGGGGAACGCGACCGCTTGTGGATTTCAAGTTGCTGGAACTTTCTAAGAAAGCTGCTTTTGTGCAATATTCAGCGATTGTGCAAGCTGTGTGTTTGAAGTCGGAGATATATATTGCTGATATTAATGATGTTGTACACACGTACGTTCTTGTGACGAATGATCTGCATCCTATCAGTGGGAGAGCATTCAGAATCCCACATTATCTGCACCATATGGTTCCTCAACTGGTCGAGTGGTTGGTAAGTGTCATCGTTATACATGCACACTACACATGTTTCATTATTTGTGCTATTTTTGACACCCATTTTCATCCTGATGAACCAACGGTCAGTGCCAGTAGTCCAACTGTCATTGTTGGTCTGTGTGCTTGAGAATGGGTTGTTTAGCTCCAATAAGCCACGGGGCTCTTTTTTGGATTAAATGTCTGGCAGTGGGCTCTTTTCATCTGTGTGCAGCAACCTCGGCCCCCTCATTTTGTGAAAAAATTAGTCGCATACTGTTCATATTGTGAAAAAATGAGTCGCGAACTGTTCACAGTTGTGAAAAATAGGTGGTGACTATTTAGTATTGTGAAAAAATCAGTCGCTAACTATTGAAATTTGTGATAAAAATGAGTCGCGCAGTGTTGAAAATTGTGAAAAAATGAGTTGCACAATGTTAACAATTGTTAACAATTAGCCGGGCAATCTTGAAAATTTTTGAAAAAAGTTGCACAATGTTAAAAAAAAATTACAAATGAGTTGTGACTGTTCAAAATTGTGAAAAAAATAGTTGCGCATGGTTCAAATTTTAGAAAATCTGAGTCTCAAACTGTTCAAAATTGTGAAAAAAAATTAGTCGCTAACTGTTAAAAAATGTGAAAAAATTAGTCGCTAACTGTTTAAAATATTGAACATTTGAATCGCGAATTCGTGGAATTTGTGCAAAAACAGCCATTAGCTAATAAGGAAAAAGCCCCAAGTCTTTTATAAAAAGGTTTTTAGTTTAAAGAAACTCTTATGTTTTATTTTAAGTTTACGGCCATTTCATATGCCTATTTTATCATTTGTTATGTCCCCCACCCACTATAGTGGGGGGACATATTGTTTTTGCCCTGTCTGTTGGTTTGTGTGTTTGTTTGTTTGCTCCAACTTTAACATTTGCCATTACTTTTGCACTATTGAAGATAGCAACTTCATATTTGGCATGCATGTGTATCTCATGGAGCTACAAATTTTGAGTGGCGAAAGTTCAAGTTCAATGTCATCCTTCAAGGTCAAAGGTAAAAAAAAAATTATTTGTTTTAATCAAAGCGGCGCAGAAGGGGACATAGTGTTTCTGACAAACACATTTCTTGTTTTGATAATGATATTGTGTGCCTGTCTAAATTGTAATTTGTTCAAGTTGTGCTTTAAAAATGTTATTTTAATAATCTCTATTTTGACATTTTGTCTCATGTTGGATTTGTTTTATTTATTATAGTTTTTTTAAATAATTTTAATTGCAGAAAGTTGCAACCACACATTGCGATGGGTCATGATCATTCCCCCAAGTTTATGGCAATACAGTTCCAAATTTATCAGTTTAACTGGTCTCAGTCTTTCTCTACCCCTCAAAGAATTCAAGATATACCCCCTCTGCATTCCGGCACAGCTTCAAATCAACCCATCTAATTACTTGTTTGGAAAGGTAAAACTTTTTTCAACAAATTTATTACTGAGAAAAGTGTTTTTATGTTATTGTTTTATCTTTGAATGTTATAGATCTTAATTCAAATAAATAGCCTAATTATAATTTATAGATCTTGATTTTTATTTTAAAAGAATTTGTGAAATGAGTGCTTAATTATGTTTTTATAAAGGTTTACTTATTTCATTTTCAGGTGAACTAGACTACCAAACTACCAGTGCACATAAACTTTTTTTCTCTTTTGCTAGAGATGTGGACACAACACCACTTTTATGTACAATTTTCATTTCAGACACTTAAAAATTGAATAGTTCATGTATTATTCGATATCATATGGCAGGTATTGACTAAGAAAGAATCTTTATTATTTAGAATTTTTCTTAAAAATTGACTTGTTCATGTGTTATAAGTAATGGCAGGTATTGACTATTCAGAAAGCATCTTTATTATTTAAAATGTTTCTTTGTCGACATTAATGTATTGTGTATGATATTCACTTTTTTGCCTTGCTATATAAAGAGTGACACAAAAAAGGAAAGCATTTGCATCTTTAAAGTATAAGTTGTCCTGAATTATTCTTTTGATCAAATCTGTAATGTTTATTTGTTTATTAAAACGTATGAAGTTAATTTTTGTTAAGTTATTATGCTGTATAATGCGTGTTCTTTTTAAGTGAAGCAAGGGAGGCCCAAATTTGTATTTGTTTTATTTTTCCCATAGATGAATGGTCATTTCTATCTCGCTTTCCATTTTTTATAAACTTGTTAAATGATATAAGTTTTAATTATTACTTACTGTTTATAGATTTTCTGAATACAATATGAATGATTCAGTGTTTTTACATTTTAACGATGTAAGCGACATTCCACGGCTACAAAAAGGTAGTTCTCAGTATGGGCGAGACTAAGCAAACATTGAACGCTGCACAAAATTATGGTGAACCAAAATGTGGGCAGAGCTAAAAAATGATATTAATGGGCGGAGCTTAAAAGTGTTATCGGATGGGGTATCCGATAACACTTTAACATATCATGTCAGCGTCTCTAACGTTAATGTGTAGTAGTGGCATAATAAAATATATACTAGCGCACAGAATGCAATATGTGTAATACCAATTGATTTATATAAGAACACCATTTGCAAGAATAAACACTCTTGGCCGGGTTGCTCAAGGCACCGTTAAGATAACATTACCGTTAAGCTTTACCCCCGTTAACCCATTTATGCCTAGCGTCTAGAAAAAAGGCCTTGGCAAACAGCGTAGACTCAGATGAGACGCCGCATGATGGCTTATGTCAAACTCATTACTTCAAAATGTTTGAAAGTCAATTTTAAAAAACCCATCAATTGTAATAAGTTTATATGGGTAGGAAATATTGAAGAAAAATTACACCAGTGCACAGAATTCAATACATGTATAATACTTCTTGTTTTATAGGTTTATTCAATAGACAAACTGTTCATGAGTATACATGATCAAAACATAGTAACATATATAAAGGCATGACATGTGATCAGTATTTAATTTCATAATTTGTTAAATAAAGTACATGTATCAATACATGAAAAGGTCTATGACACATTTTTTGGATAACAACATTTAGAATATATTTCAGAAACAATGCGATAACGGTAACATAGAAAACAACCAAGGCGAATCTACTAGTCAAGTTTGGGTAATGCATTATATACAGTTAATCATAATAATATTTATACAGGTTTCTTTGACTAAATGCTTATATATGTGTTTCCAAGAATAAACGCTCTGGCAAATATAAAGGGGTAAACACAAAAAGTATTGATTTTGTTATGTTTCAAACTGCTTAACACTGTCTACTCTTGATCGTATAGCTAGGGACTGAACACTTGGGTTCATGTTATTTCAATATAATACTTATTGTTTACATGAGAACATCATTTGCAGCAATAAATGCTCTGACAAATATAAAGAGGTAAACACACAATGCATTGCTTTTGTTACGTGACAAACTGTTGTAGATGCTTAGCATGTCTTAACTTGATCAAATTGATTCACCCTGTACACTTGAGTTTACATTATTGCAAAATGCAATGCTGCATGTGTATACATTTCATTATATCCAATGCTGAATTAACATTTATTGAATTAGGTCTGCTGTCAGAGAATATCTAAACATATATTTGGATCTAAATTTAGATCGAAACCGAATTAAACAGCGACGCTGAAAAATGTTATTACAAATTGATAAAGAAAGATGTTTTCAGAGCAGGATGGTTTTCATTATACTTCAAAACCAAGGATTCAACAAATACTTCAAGTAATCTTCAATAAATGTGTAATGTATGTGAACACAATTAAAGCCAATTGACATAAATCGAGAGTGATTTTAATGTGTTGTAAATAACATAAATTATTCTCTAAACTAAAATCTTCAATTTCAAATTTCAACCTTTTAAGAGAAATAGAAATACGTAAAGAAATTTATAAATGTAACAATATGATGCATTATAGAGAAGTTTTTATGTTCAAAATCATAAACTCTTTCCTATCTTTGAAGTAATGCCAATAATACTAACCGTGTAATAGTATAATATCACTATGTTACAAATGTACAACAACACATTCACATGGCAAATTTAAATTATCTGCTTTGAAAACCAGGATGCTGTTGTTCTCTAAAAGTCCAACAATGATGCAGGCGGTATGTCTGTTGTAGCAGATTGACACTGGGCTCTGTATTCCATCCTCCTGTGTAGCAAGAGTGGCCAGCTTCCTTCTGCCCTTACTGTTCACCTGCAGGATGATGTGGGAACTGCATCCACAGAGCAGCACTTGGCCTGCTGGTGTCACATGAACAGCACCTGGATCTACCGCGTCAGTGAAGATGGCCAGGACTGACCCATCACTGGCCAGGGTGAGGAGCTTGTCCTGGGAGGCGTTAGTGATGTACAGTGTGTCCCCGGTGGGACTCACAGCACACATATACACTGCAAAACAGATAAACACTAATATATAGAATATGTATAGTAGTAAAACCAATTATCACTAAAACTGTATTAACAATGCGTTATTAAATACTAGATGCAACCTATTATAAAGATTAAATCATAATTAAAATTTCAGTTTGGCAGAAGTTCAAGTGTTTTATGTTCTTGTATGTTGTCTCAATGATTGACATGTTTGTATGTGACTCATGCTCGAAGAATCAAATTCTTTCACAGCATCATAGAAGGAAACAATTACACTGCAATATGCACCTGGATGTGTCAGGTGGTGTAACTAAATGCAGTAATAATTATCAATTCATTCACAAACGACTGCAATGTTATGGACACTATATACTGAGATATTTTATGTGAAAATCATACAAAAATAATGAGAAAGATTTGTATTACTGAAATTTAAATTACAATTGGAAATTTTAAATACACCCAAACCCACGCATGTTCTAATCTTTTTATAATCATGTCAAACAGTGAATAAACTGAACATGAATTGACATTGTATTCTTCACTGTGGCTTGAATAATAAACTGATGATACATTCTAAATCCATTTATTCAACATATTCCTAACGATATGATTATCAATTAACTATGAATCGTACCTGTATCACTGTCTGATTTTTCCTCATAAATCTTGCTGACAAGTTTCCCACTCACTGTGTACTTGTATAGAGCAGTATCAGTAGTAATATACAGGTCTCCCTTGTGGAAGGCAATACCTCTAGATGTATGTTGTAACTGAAGCTTCATTCCTGTCATCAGCTGCCTGTTGTTGACTTTGATAAACTGGACCTCATGTATGCCAGTTTTTTCATCATTCAATGTCACAGCCACCTCACTGGGCGAGATTTGACACATGCCCTGGGGATAGGGGGTCACACTACAGTGACTCACCACCTGGTACTCCTGATCAAGCAGCTTGACTTTCTTATTTCCCACGTCTGCAACCAGGACCTGTCCATCCTGGAGTACACAGATGGCCCAGATTTTGCATGGGAATGAATCACTTGATATTCTCACATTGTGTTGAGACTTCCTCTGCACAGCGAACACCTTGTTTGGATCATCTTGTAATTTCAATGTTTGGGTACTGTGTTCTATCCTGCCAAGACCTGACAGTTTGGACAAGTACTGTACAATTTCACTGTTAGGCTGGAATGTTATTGAAACTTTAACCTGAAGAGAGTTCTCCTTCAGAAAATTTTCATACCGTTCTATTTTGTCTTCGCATTTCCTGGTAGCTATAAAGGATAGTTCCAGTCTGCTTTTATCACTTATATCCTGTACTGCGTCTCGAAGTTGTTGCAATTCATCCCGCAGGCTGATACATTTGTCAACAGCATTTTTGGAAGAGGCTTGAAGTTTGGTCAGGGTATCTTTCATTTCCTTCATGGTCTTCTGTTCAATTGTGTCTAAGGCTGAATTTAAATTTCGGCGAGTTTTCTGTATTGTGTGTAACTGTTCATCATATGAACTTTGAACATATTGAATGCTCGCCTCTTGATTGCCTTGGAGTTGTTTCATTTCTTCAAGAATAGTTATGATAGAAACTGACAGTTTTTGAAGGTCCGTAGACTGGCCTTTTATTTTGTCGGTTATAAGAGTTACTTTTTGGCAGAGTCTGAAAAAAAGGATAATTAAACACACTGTAAATTATATCAAATACTAAAACACTTTCTTAAAAGCTTTTGTCATGGGAATCTTAAAGTTCGTTGGTAACATTAGAATGAGAGTATAAATTAGTCCAGAAATACATGGATTATATGTATACAAAAATGCATTTATTGAAATCTACAACCCAAGTATTCATTTCATCATTTGTTTTTAAATAAAATCAAAAACCCATTTAGTGATAAACTAAGGAAGCTTGAAACTGCAGTCTTCTATTTATAATTACTGTACATGCACAAATAAATGGTTTCTTGAAATAAAAAAATATGTCATAGACATTATTAAACTAGAGTGTTAACAAGGTTTTACTATAGCCCTATATAGCCATATTAGGAAACATGCACCGCCTGCTTGCGGCCATGTTTATCATTACAGGAACCATTTTCGAACTCGTCCAAGATAACACTGGGACGAATCTTCTGATCAAGTGTGATGAAGATCGGACAATAAATGTGGCCTCTAGAGTGTCGACCATGTTTTTCAACAGACCAGAACCATTGTCGAATTCATCCAAGATATCATTATAACAAATGATCTTACCAAGTTTCCTGAAGATTGGACTATAAATGTTAGTTTTAGAGTGTTAAGAAGTTTTTACTATAGCCATTTAAGGAAAAAACGCCCCGCCCTCTATTGTTTATGTTTTTCAACTAACCGGAACTATTTTCAAATCAGTCCAAGATATCATTGGGACAAATCTTCTGACAAAGTTTAATGATGATCGGACAATAAATGTGGCCTCTAGAGTGTAAACAAGGTTTTACAATAGCTCATAGCCATATAAGGAAAAATGTCCCGCCCCCCTGGAGGATAGGTTTTTCAACCAACCGAGACCATTTTCGAACTCATCCAAGATATTATAGCGACAAATTTTCTTGCCAAGTTTCATGAAGATCGGACAATAATTGTGGCCACTAGAGTGTTAGAAAGGTTTTACTATAGCCATATATAGCCATATAAGGAAAATGCCCCGCCCCCTGGTGGCCATGTTTTCAAGCAACCGGAACCATTTTCCAACTCGTCCAAAATATCATAGGGACAAATCTTCTGACCAAGGTTCATGATGATCGGACAATAAAATGTGGCCTCTAGAGTGTTAACAAGGTTTTTCTATAGCCATATAAGGAAAAATGTCCCGCACCCTGGAGTCCATGATTTTCAAGCAACTTGAACCATTTTCAAACACAGGTGGTTAGCGTGTGGCTATAAGATTAATTAGTGAAAACATCAGTTTGAATGATACATCATCATTTTTTTCAGAAATGTTGAGTTTTCTTTATAATATGATAATTTATCATTCAAAATGATGTTTTCACTAATTAATATCATAGCCACACGTTAACCACCCGTGTTTTCAAACTTGTCTAAGATATCATGGGGACAAATCTTCTGACCAAGTTTTATGTCGATCAGACAATAAAATGTGGCCTCTAGAGTGTTAACAAGGTTTTTTCTTTAGCCATATAAGAAAAATGCCCCGCCCCCTGGCGGCTATGTTTTTCAACAAACCAGAACCATTTTCGAAGTCGTCCAAGATATCATTGGTTCAAATCACCTACACAATTGGATTAAGATCGGACAATACAATGTGGCCTATAGAGTGTTAACAAGGTTTTTCTATAGCCATATAAAGAAAAATGCCCGAATCCTGGCGGCATTGTTTTTCAACAAACCGAAACCATTTTCGAACTCGTCCAACATTATATGGGCATCAATCTTCTGACCATTTTCATTTCAATAAACGTGGCCTCTTATGTGTTCAAAACGCAAATGTTGACGCC
This sequence comes from Dreissena polymorpha, assembly GCF_020536995.1. Taxonomy (NCBI): domain Eukaryota; kingdom Metazoa; phylum Mollusca; class Bivalvia; order Myida; family Dreissenidae; genus Dreissena; species Dreissena polymorpha. The sequence continues at coordinate 26,838,192 of NC_068359.1, read as the reverse complement.
GCTCGACGCACGACGGACAAAAGGCGATCACAAAAGCTCACCATGAGCATATTGTGCTAAGGTGAGCTAAAACAATGCAAATAATTTTTCCTCCTTGCAAAGGAGATTGAAAACCCTACATTTGTTTCTTAACTGTAGTGTTTTTTTCTATAATTAAAATTAAGAAACAAAATTTACCTGTGATTAAGGAATGCACAATTTGTGCAGCAAAGCTCACTGTGTTCATCACAATACATTTTCAGGCTTTCTTCTTTATGAACATCACATTTCAGAAGAAAATCTTCCACCTTCTTGGCCACTGGCCAATTTTTCATATCTCCTCTTCCAAAGGGGGCATGTTTTGTAAACAACTCGCGGTGCATGTTTATACATTTTCCACAGTAAAACTTCACACAAGATTCACAGTAAACATCAGCCATGCTATCCAGTTTATTATCTTCACAGGTCGAGCACAAGAAGTCTTGGATCATGTCAGATCCCTTGTCAATGGTGGATGTTGAAAAGGTTGCCATTTTACTGAATGATTTTTACAAACACAGCAGCTTTCGATTTTTTTAACTTTGATTTAACTTATACAGGTTAGTATCTCTTAATGCTGGTAGGCTATTTCAATGAGATGAACAAATCACGTCCATCGAGCTTTGGTCCTTAGTCCGATAACAAGTAGAGTCTAGCACTAACACTATCAAACAGAGAAACCACTCAAGTTTGTTCAAAGGTTCAAATCCAGTAGGCAAAAGTAACTTTCTAATCTGTCACGTGAACTGTAGTGTAGGATAATCAAACTCAAATTATTGAAGGCCACTTGTTCGCTATTGCACACTCGAGTTTATTGAGAGTGTGTCTAAAGGCAAAAGTCGAGATGTGTGTTCACTGTTAAGCCTCCTATGGATGTTATAGAGATAACTTAATCCAACTAACACCAAATATCCCTGTTTATACTTGCTGCAAGCATAGAAGGCATGACGACAATTGTATTATGAGGACCTTTTAATATAAAATATCACACCCAAAGTGCGTTTGCGTTATGGTCAACACCACAGTTCGTTGATGTATACCATTTATATTGTGAAAAGAAACGCATGATCATCGTTGTTGTCATAATTCGACATCATTATCGCCATCAAAGTCAGCATCGTTATTTATCATATCGTTTCTGTCATTATCGCCTTTACCGTCATAATGATCATGAGCATAATCAGCTGCATTTTTCTTATCAACCGATTATCAATTTTTCAATAAGCGGTCAATTACTATTCGCTTTGTTATGAACATATCAGGAATAGTCATGGTAGTCAAGGGTAACTGAATTAATGATTCAAACATGATATTTAAGGTGCCTTTTCACGTTTAAGTATATTGACAAAATTAAACAAAATTGTTTCAGATTCGCAAATGTTCGTTGTAGTTATCAAATTGTGAGAAACAGTAATACCATTTACCATGCTCTAAAATATGAAATATGTTCATCTTTTGACGATAAAAAAACCCTGAATATTATAAAGCGTTGCAACTCGAAACGATTTAATTTAATTTGGAGAGTTCTGTTGTAATCGTCATGTTTTGTTATACTAGGAGGATTGCTATATAAAGTATAAAATACTTCACTGATCGTTTGAGCACTGATGGCCGAAAGGTCTAAACGTTAGACTTTTACTCCAGAGATCAGTGGTTCGAGTCCATTTTAGGGTCACTTTTTTTCTTTCTTTAATTTTATAATGGTGTTTTTACTTGAGCTTTTTAGTTACAATGTTAACATTTATCAATATAAAGCATTTAATAATAACCCTAAATACATGCCAAAATCTGTGAAAAGGTCCCTTTAAAACTCTCATAATGATGATATATAGCGTATATTATAAGATGACAAGGTCGAAATCATTACAATAACAAGACGTTTGTAAAGATGGTGATAACGATAAAATCTTGATAACGAAGACGATGGTAACCATATCTTTGACGGAAATATGGATTGTTGTTAATGATGATAATAATGAACATGATGGTCGCAGTGGTGTTTTCGTGTTTGCCTTTGATAATGATTGTGATGTTCTGAGGCTGATGACGCTGATGGTAAGGAAGATTTCGATAAGGATAAAAAGGGAAGATGTTGAGGAGAAGAATTATGAAATTCTGCTATCAACTTTTGTTCAATGATCACTAACAACAAACATGGAACACAAAAACGTTGTCAATACGAAAGTCTGGTCAACAGCAATGAAGTGCGTTCCTACTGTAAACATAACTGTGATGCAAAAGGAAAAAATAGTTTTTTTCTAACAGAAAATATAAATATAAATTTTAAATGTCGGGAAGTTTGGTGACACAGTTATTTTTGCAGCGTTGGTTCAATAAATTATATATGTTAATTAGTTAATGATGGTTAATTACTTATAATTTTGCGACACTTTGTACATGTTTCAAGTGTAAAATATCGTTAATATATCTAATCATTTATATCAATATAATCGCGCCAATGACAACTCAATGTCCACTCAAAGTCACACGTAATTTATCTGAAGTCAAAAGTTTTGATACAATCAGAATTGATTAATACCCGTGTATGAGTACAACGAAGATAGATTGTGAGAAGATATCATAATCAACATTTAATATCCACAAAGATGTTCTAATTAAATTGTAAGGTATAAGAAATTGTCTGTTTGTACATTCTAATGTAAAATTGATTTGCAGTGTGTGAGTGATAATGTTTATTAAGTACATTTTATCTGCTGCTTTTTAAGCTAAATTTTCCCAAACCTGACGATAAATTGTACTATGAAATATGTTTTTATTGGTTATTGATGAGCTTGTTAAACATGAGTTATCTTGTTAAACTGTAATTATTATTTTAAACTTTTAATATCCGTACAAGGAAATAGCTGGTTTTAAGGCTAAACCGTTGTGAACAGCAAGGGGAGGTGATCGTTGCGAGTAGTTGGATTTTACCAGACCTATTAATAGCCTGAGTTTAACCAGACCTATGCTTAGCCCAAATTTTACCTGACTACCCGACTTTTTGAAGCATTTATGTTTGTTCAACACTTAACGCACATGCATTACGCCCAGTATTCACAGAGTGAGGCTAATATTTATTTTTAATGCCTTGAATTTCAAAGATTATTATCGAAGGCAAATGGTCTTAGCCTGCGGCGTTCCAGTCTGGCTCAAGATGCCTTGATAGCTCTACACATTGACCAGGTCATGATAAAAGAAGGAATACTCAAGCTTAATGATTCAGACATGTGCAGGGTAGGTCTTGTTAAGCTGTGCCAGTGATTATGAAGACAATATGTTTTTACATTTGAGCCTCGTTCTGGGAGAATTGAGCTTGATTAATGTTCGAAAAGTGTAATCCCAGATTAGCCTGTGTAGTCTGCGTAGGCTACTCAGGGACGACATGTTGAGCTTTTGGGGTATTTTTCGTTTAAAGGAAGTCCCTTCCAGTTTAGGATGAAATTGTTGTCCCGAATTAGCCTGTGTGGACTGCACAAGTAAATATGAGAAAACAATTTATGAAGATGCATTAAGCCCAGTTGTCCAAGAACAATCCTAATGTTATGTCTTGGAAAGTTGTACCAATGATTTTGAAAACATACTTTGAACATTTGATAAAATACAAGTAATTCCGTTAGTGCAGAGACGTAAATGTTATTGAAGTCTCTTGTATGTCGTGACCTTTGAATATGTTACATATTCCAGAAACATGGATAATTCTATAGAATTTAGATACATATATCACAATAATTATTCCATTAGCTACATTTTATATTAGTTCCAGTGGAATTTTAGTCAATTAAATTGAAAATCGTCATTTCGTTTTGTTGTATTGCCGTGTTAAAAACGGAGCCTATTTTGAGAACACCTGCCGCGGGTCTCGTCCCAAAAATGGCGGTATCTAGGAAGACGATGTCTGTTGAATATTTTACATGGTTTGAATCGAATAATCATGAAACTTGATGATAATTAATGTGGGCATAATATCTCTGCCAAGTTTGATAGCCAGCCATATTGCATTTCCGTTGAATTGTATACAGGTGGGCCAAAAACGTTATGTCGCTCACGTGAGATCAGAAGGAACTACACAATATTGAGCACCTTAATGATGTTTATGTTTCAAATGTAGCTTATTAGCTTGCTTTTTACCCTGAAACATTTTTGCAATTCTGCTGAGATTTCACTCAAACAATGTTTTAGATAAAGCTACATGGTGATTTGGCAAAAGTTGATTGCTTACAACAAGCAGACCAAGCGTGGATTTGCATTTTTTAGGCCAGTCGGATCAAGGTCAAGGTCACTGTAACTTAAAATATAAGAACTCTTTCTGCTAAAAAAAACTTGAGCTTGGAAGGTTGTGTTACACTGATATTTTGTGTGCAGGAAGCTTACCTTCGGACCTTAATTGAGATTTACACAATTATATAAATTTAGTAGATGGGTAAAAACATTCGGTTTTTATTATTACAAATAAAGGGCATTTCAAGGTATGTTCATATATTAAGAATAACAGGCAAAAAATGACTCCTGATCTGGAATTTTGAGGATTCAAACTAAATAATGTAGGAGAAACATTTGTTTATTTATGTTTTATTTAAAAGTACATAACGTGCAGCCATTAGAAAATGTTGTATTCGATTATTAAAGCCAAAAAAATATGAGTATAAAGAAATACAGAATTTATCATTCGAGAAATTTAAAAGCAATGCAGATATTCGAGCCTAGCGAGTATAAGCCAACCCGAGCTAACGGTATTATTGGATATTTAAAATAAACTGAACTTAAAACGCAACAAATAATAAGATGATAAGGCATTTCCAAATTGCTTACTGCATACACATACCAGACGTGTAATTTGATTCTTTTTCAATACTTGGGAGAGTTTGCATGAATGTTTAAAATGGAAACAAGTGCAATGAAAGAAAAACAACAGGTTTCAATCTAAATTGTCTGAAATTAAAACTTCGCAAAGAGTTCTACCAGGCAATTATTTAAAAATGCATTATATTGATCATTTATTTAAAATACCAGTTAGAATGGCTATTAACCTATCCCCACCATTCTCAAATAACATATTGATATTTCTTTTACATCACAAGCGTAGATAATACACACATTGGAATACCACAGCATGTGGTTATTTGATCCAGACCTTTTGACGTAAATGAATGCAACGGGCTACTGAATATTTGTGTTCGTATTTTATTTGGATGTTAAACATTGAAATTGGACCAAAGAATAATTTGTGGTTTGTTATTTGCATACAACTAAGTCAATTCATTTTATACAATTAAAGGATCTATTCAGCAAAACCATTCTCGTGCCAATAATATACTAAAGAGGAATATGGAAATAGAACTGCTATGGTGTTTTTCCCATTAAAACTTTATTTCAGAGACATTAAAGACACACAACTCGCCTCTGACGTTGAAATACATCTTAATGTAATGTGCAAAATTGTCATTAAATCTTTAGCCTAGTTCGCAAGTAATGTATTATTATTTTTCAAACGGTACCGCTTTTCAAACCGAATGTAGGATTTCTAGACATATACGTTCATTCATTTCGACAAACGCGATTATGTTTAAGTTTTTATGCTCAAGAAGACGGATTTCTACCCTGTAACCACCAGATATATTCTAATTGGCATATATAGAATTAAATCTATAGCCTAGTAAGCAAGTAATTTATTATTTTTCAAACGGTACCGCTTTTAAAACCGAAAGTAGGATTTCTAGACGTATATGTCTATTCATTTCGACAAACTTGATTATTTTAGACGGATTTCTACCCTGTAACCACCAGATATATTCTAATTGGCAAAGATAAAATTAAATCTATTGCCTAGTTAGCAAGTAATTTATAATTTTTCAAACGGTACCGCTTTTAAAGCCGAAAGTAGGATTTCTAGACGTATAGGTCCATTTCGACAAACGCAATTATTTTTAAGTTTTAAAGCGTAAAAAGACGGATTTCTACCTTATAACCATCAGATATATTCTAATTGGCATAGATAAAATATGTTATCTATTTATACTTAAATTTACGATGCCAAAAAAGGTGTGTGGCTTTATGTAATACAAAGAAAAATGAAACAAACACAGGACAAATGCTTAAAGATATAATTATAGTCAGACATATTAGGGTTAGTAAAATGTATTTGAACAATTATCGCCGGCGAATGTTTTCAAATGCTTGGGTAGAACATTTACGAATGCAACAGTTTCGCATGAAATATACATGTACACTATATGCGAGATTGACTTCAGTTACAGTATGTAAAACAGCGTATGTAACGTAATACATGGATTAAAACGGGTCAACATCTACGACGTATATTTTAAATGTAAAACATTGTTGTATAATATACTTTAAATGTAACGACATGTTTGCATTACAAAATGGAACCTAGATCATTGTTAAAAATAAAATACTTCGAGGGTAAGAAAGTTGTGCATAATGAAATTGAACCCCATTCTAGGAATCTCAAATATCATACATAACAGCGGTCAACAACATAAACTGACCCATTTCATCATAACATGTTACGATATTGTAGGCCATATCCATGACCGACATGTGTGTGGTACTTACTAAATCCATAGGACACCATTTAGTATGCAAAGAGAATCAGATTTTGTATTGGACAGATTCGACAAGCGTATACATTGGAATCATTTGAATTGTTGATCCCGTAAGTGTCTGGCCGCCCGACGTATTTTTAATTATTGGACTTCAATATTTTGCGATCTTGAAAGTTACTGAATGTATCTTATTGATTAGATTTTTTACGGACTATGTTACAAGTAAACTCGCCCGTAACTTATATACAACGTCAAGATATCTACCCAAATGCAAAATAGCGTGTTTCCTAGTGTCAGACATGATGCGCCCAAACAAATGTTTTGATATATTACATTCCAACCAGTTATCCATGAAGATACAAATCTGGGTAAAAAAACATAAATACAAAAAGAAAGAAGTGTATTGTCTTTAAGGTAGGTGTACCAATGTTATGATTTTAAGCTATACTAAACAGCAATCTTTAACCACCCTTCGGCTTTGCAGAGATCTTCTTCTTTAAAAAAAAACTAACGAGGGCTTCCAGGTCCTCTACCCGACGGAATTCTTTTTAGCGGATAATTCTTGTACCGCTCCCCAACAAGGTTCGTGTATGGTTCCTTAACTTCTATGAAGAAGCCACCGGCAACCTTTCTGTTCCTCTCCAAGGTGTCTGCCGTCGTTCTCGCTCCGCGTTAATGCTCTCTGATGAAAATAACGATGCAGGAATAGCATGGTCGTTTTTATTAAATAAATAGATACAATAAAAATAAACTGGGTGCACTTGTGGTCCACTGGTGCGCACCGCGTTCCATGCTTTTGTACTGCCAGGAGATCGGCAGAGCAGGTCGAGATGGTGATCCCGCACTGGCCGTTGTTTTCGCCTACCCGCGGTCAAAAAAGGATGACGCCATCAGGACAATGGTACATGCGGCAGAGTGTGTCAGAAGAACAGTTTGTACGGAACTGAGAACAAAAGAAATGGATCCTATTTCGGTCCAAGGCAATGGTTGTGAAGATGACGCATGTGAAATGTGTTTTTGCACGTTGTGTACTTGTTGCGACAGGCGCTCACGAAACTGTAGTTGTTTTAGAGCGTGCCCGGACAAACTATTGTGAAGTTCTTTTTATGTTTATGCGCTTGTTTTATGTCAATTATCATGGAGTAAACGTTATTTTGATTTATTAACTTTATTAGGTGGGAGTCTGTAATTTAGACTCACACTAAAACTTACACCAGCGCATCAATAATAGTGTAATGTTAGCAGACGTAACATAACTCTACTCTATGCTATCAATTTACGACAAAGTCAATGTTTTAAGTTGAATGTCTTCAATATCGATGTTATTACTTTTAACACCAATTAACAATAAAAGGTAATTCTACAATAGATTCAAAATACGACCAAAGTAAGAAGAGTAAAGTCCTGAATCCTAAATGAGTAGTGGTAATACACACTGTATTGACATGCTATATATATAGTCTATCTAATGTACATGTTTACCAAAAAATCAGCATATAAACACATAGGCATTCCTCGCGTGTCATTACTTTATTATCTCTTAATTATATGTTTTCCGCTATTCTTTGACAGTTGAAATACATCCAATCGGACTTTGTGTCGCTTGGACGCGTGGTTCCTTATTGAATTGACGTGTCCAATTTGCTCTCAGCTTCCAGATTACATTTTGGACCATCGACTCTCCATCCCGTACATACGTAGTATGTTTTATATCCTCGTCTTTCACGTTTTTCCTATATTGTTTTCGGTAATGATGTACCTTACTGAAAATTATAATTGCATGCTTTTCTTTTTTATGAAATAAATTTCTATATGCGAACTACGTTTATTTAGTTTTCTTATTTAATTATTTCTTTTATTTAGTTATCTATAATACTGATTTTTTTTAACTTTGCTATGTGTCATATTGAATATATTTCTTATAATTTCAATAGGTTTATTTCTTCATAATTTTACTACGTTATGCTACTATGTTACTACTGGGTAATCGCTCGTCCCGCACCCGATGTGCAAACAATTGGTGCACTACGGCCTAGCCGATAGTGACACTTTTATTCGGCAACATAACAACAGCTTCCAATAAGGTAGTTTACCATTCTATACATAGATGGTGACGTCACTACGTTATTGTCACCTCTATACTTAGACGCATCACGCACCTCCATTTGGAGGCATTTATGACTACGACACAAAGAAGTCCGCGGATGAATGAAGAATTTGCTTTATAAGTAAACATTCATGCTATGATTTAAAAATTAAGTATTATTTTGTTCAGTCTTACGGTCTTATGTTAGTATCAATTAAAATTTTCGTTAGTTTTCAACAATTTCGCTCTTTATTCATTTTTTTTAAAACTGTACATTCACTTTCGGTTGTATAACAACATGTATCCTTTATTGACGAAAGTTTGCAATGAAATAGCGTTTTCAAAACCGCTTAAAAAGTTTCAGAAGGTGTGTCTGATTCATGTTTTGAATAAACACAATGTCATAGCTATATTGCCGACTAGTATGGGAACAATTTGATATTTCAAGTGGCTCCATTTGCATTGCAAGAGAAGTTCAAATTGACTTGTTCAGTTTGTTAAATTTTGACACCCTAATTATATATCTTTTTATAAGTGTCTGATAGATTTTTTTTTTAAATAATTGAGATCAATGAAAAATTTAGTAAAAGCACAGCATTGATGTTCTATGGTGGTCATTTTTAGTGGAATAGTATGTTACAATATAGTTCTGGCTACCATAACTTTAAATGTCGCTTTTTATGATTATTGACTGGCGCGACTTTATACAGGTACAGGTCTGTCAATACTATATAAACTGTACGCTGAAGTTTCTTCAGCTAGTTACAATAAAACAATTATAACTATTGTATTAATGAATTTAGATTATGTGTCATCTTTAAATGGGGTAGTAATTCATTATATGAGATTAGCACATTATATAGTTAAAAAATAAATAACACTTTAATGACTTACCTTTGTAAAATAAAGTAGCATAGATTATGTTGCAGGTCATAAAATGTAAAACTGAAATTGGAGAAGCTTTACAAATATTTAACAGTGACAACACTGTTGGTTTTCCAAAAAAAAATCCTTCCTATCTACCTGCCCTAGTTTTTGGGGGCAAATTTAAATATTATTAATATCATTGAGTTAACTTATTTAAATATCAATATGTTTTGATTACATTAGCTTATTATATTATTATATTATTAATAATGAAATACTTTGCAAGGAAAGTCCATTTCTGTTTTAATTAGTCTTAATTAGCTACTATTAAAATTGAAAATATCAGTGACATCCAATACTTGGATTATATGCGTATATATGAATGCATATTTTCTTTGACAGTTACATAGTACCCTATTTAATTGGATTAAAAACAACAAATAACTATAGTTCCACAACCCAGCCCAAGTTGACTCAAACTGAATTAATTCATCAATTGATCCTATTTAATTATATTAAAAACAACATGTGTAAGATTTTTAGAATATCTCATGTATTCCTCTAGTATTCCTCTAGTACACCAACGTGCACATCTTACTAATGATTTACATGCACTCCTTAAACAGTTTAACAAAAATAATGAATGATTAATCCAAAGAAAACAACAAACAAGCTGCTTCATATAAAAAGTTAATTACATAAGATTACATAAGCAAAATAATCATTTTGATAATAAATCAAGATTATACTTCAACCAAACCATTATAAATTAATTGTGGGGTGGGGGGAGGTCATGTAAGCACTAAAACTAAAATGGGGGAAATGTCTGGGAATGGAACATCTTAGGGGGGGGGGGCGTCCGGAATTCCTGCTAAGGGCGACAGTGTTGTTAATGTGTCTTTAGAAGAAATAACTGAAGGAAAGTACTCATTGGTGTATCAGGGCTTCCCCTGGATCAAAAATGTCTTTAGCCAAAGTTGCCTTGCTTTGGCAAAATTCTTCTATTTTTGGCTATTTTTAAGTTTTGATGAAGAAAAAGTAGTAGCCAAATAGAATTTTCTTTAGCCAAATAGATCAATTTGTAGCCATTGGCAGTGCTCCAGCTAGGATTTGAAAAGGGCAGGGGGGGGCTTTTTTGTGAAAAAGGGCACTTTCGACGCGCAGTATTTTGTGAAAAGGGCATGTTCGAGCGTGCGGGTGTTTCTGGAATGCTTTCTATTGCATGTTAAAATATATGTTATAAATAATTGTATTATTGCCATTATTATTAAACCATTCAAATATAATGTCTAAAATGAGGATTAAACTAATTACAATGTAATAAGAGATTTATGAATTATTATATGTACAAAAAATAATAATAATATTTTTTTATTTTTTTTTTGGAGGGGGGGCAGGGCGGCGGCTCGGGGAGGGGGGGGGGGCAGGGCGGAGGTTCGGGAGGGCAGGGCGCGGCGCCCTTTGATTTAGGCCTAGCTGGAGCACTGCATTGGCTTATTTGGCGAATGGCAGAGTAAGTACTGGTGTATGCCCATCCAGAAGCATTTCTGAGCATATCAATTGGAACAGCAATATTGAGTGCATTTGAAAGAGATATATCTGATTCATGCATTGCTTTTGATGAAGCCCACATGGCCCTTTAATGGTAGCTTACCTATTAGGGATTTTATACTTATTTTTTACTCCACAATCTAGCTCTTTTTTCATAAAATGAGAAGTTTTATTATCCAACAGGTTTTGTGTTTGAACCTCACAAATTTTATAATACCGAAGTCCCATCATATAATCATCATCACAATCAGCAGCAGCATTATCATATTCATCATCATCATCGTTAGCAGCAGCATAATTGTGTTGTATTATCAGAATTCAATACAAATACAAACACAACCATTACAACTCTTACTACTACTACTACTACTACTACTAATTAATTAATTATCTACTACTACAACAAGAACAACAACAACAACAACAACTACTACTACTACTACTACTACTACCACCACCACCACCACAACAACCACCACCACTACTACTACTACTACTACTACTACTACTTGGTACACCAGGACTTGTTATCCATGGAGACGATAATGAGAACTCTCCCAAAGTATTGATCGAACCCACGCCCAGCGGACAACATTCTATACACCATAGCGACCATAAATTAATATTTGAATATAAGAACATGGAATTCACAAAATGACTGAAAATGCTTTAAAATAAATGCAAATTTGAAAATTGAAACAAAACAACCTAAGCAATACAAAATAAGAAACACTACATTATTAACACTGATAACATGAACATTTTAGGATGTAACACCTTATGTACATGTACCAGACCTTTTATGTACTACCGGTACTTTGAAACTTTACGTACCACCTACATAAAATATAGGCGTTATTGTCAATTCATTCATAGCAGTCCAAATGAATTAAGGTCATTCTCTAAACATTATTAAAGTCTAATGAAGGAAATAATTTGATTTTTTTTACAGTTTGAACATTAAGGTCATCTTCTCTTCAAAGTATCACATTTCAATTATACAATATAATACAAACATTTTAGACTTTATAATCCTTAGTCAGGATAAGATAAGAGACAATGAATTTTTATAATTTACTTCAATTTCAGGTAAGACTTATAAATCATTTATTAAGTACTACATGTACTTGGGCTAATAAATTAAACTAAGACACTCAGTGACACTTAGACAATCTGACAAAAAATAAAATCTATGGCCAATATATAAGTCTAAATTCATAAATACTATCACACAAAATTCATTTCATCAATAACACAAATTCATATTAAATTAGTTATCTCTATCACGGAGTGTATATTGTGTAATATAGAGTCAGTGTCTCTATATATTATAAATATGGTACATAAAGTGTCAGATAGTGGTACATAAAGTGTCGGTACATAAACGGACTGGTACGTAAGGTGTGACATTCAACATTTTAAAAATCAGTTAACAATATATGGACTTCATTGTTTTGCATATACGCAATCAAAGCATATTTATTAAAAATTAAAACACATTGTTCATGGCTGTATCTTTTTATTTATACATGCATCAACCATTCTGGTTATTAATACATTTTAAAAATTATATATATAAACAAGAGCACCACATAATGGGTGCCAAGCTAGGCTGCTGTGCAGTTTTGAATAAATGAATTTATTATTTTTAAATTAGAGGTTAGTGACCTTGACCTTTGACCCCAAAATGGGTGTGGTGTGTAGAAATCATCAAGGTGCATATACATGTGAGGTTTCAATGTTATAGGTGGAAGCACTTTGATTTTAGAGCCGATGAAAAGGTTTAACAAAGACCTATAATACACCTATATATAGGTCTTTGGGTTTAAGCACGACGCGGACGTCTGACGACGAGCTGTCTATGACAATACCTAGGGTTTTCCCCGAAAACAGCTGAGCTAAAATTGAGCGCCATATAAATTAAATGGAAAACTGTTTTCCATTTAATTTGTATGGCGCTCAATTTTAGCTCAGCTGTTTTTCAAAACATACAATATTATGTCAAGAAAAATAAAGCTGTAAAAATCTCACCTGCTGGTCTTTGATGTTGCAATTAGCACATTCAGCATTTTCAGTATCTACTAAATAAATATATGAAAGTGCCAAATGTCCAAGATACCATGACGTCCTCCTCAAAATGTTAGATCCTTCGAACTCCATTTATTTTATCCCTGATTAATCCTCTCACACATTAGGCCTACATGTAAGATTCCTTGTTATGTTCACAGCGTTTATTTTAAATCGTTTACGTTCTCAAATTTCAGCATGTATTTAATTATAAATATGTTTTTATGATTAAGATTTATTTACTATTTCGAAGATACAGTCTTGCAACGTGTTTAGTTAGTCTAAGTTACGTGTTTAGTGATTCTTACAAACAATAGACTGACATGAAAAGTTGCTCCTTTTGAAGCACAAACTGCATCCAAATATATATTACTGCTGGCCCGGTTTGATGGGGCCTGTTTTTGATAATAATTAATTACCATTTTTCACTTCCGTGTTTATTAGGTTTACCAACGCCATGATGGAAAAAAGTCCGTTTCCCACAATGCTTAGCGCTCATTCACACAGGTCAGTAAGACCGTTGTGACACAATGGGTAGTTTACCTCAATCTACGTTAATTGTAACACTGTACTAGAAATGTACAAGTTATATGAATAAACTTTCTGTTCTGTTAATTGCTAACTTTAACTTTTTGTTAATGTATGCTGCTTGTCTCTGCTCCAGGTATACACCTGGCCCAGGTCTTTACATCTTTATCTCCAGCTTATCTCCATTTAAAAATAGTTCGCATTTACTACTATTTACCTAGATCTACGTTAATTGCTCACCTTATTTTTTTGTTAATGAATGCTTCATTTTAGAGAACAGTAAAAATATTTCAAATTCTGTTACACACTAACATTCATGCAGTAACTTATGTGTATGCTCCTTATTTTCTTGACCATAGACATAGTGGTTGAGAAAAACTTTCGTTTTCCAACGTCCTATTTTCATTACTGTTTCGAGTAGTGTCCCGATGGACACTGCTTGCGTTGCACCTGTTGGTCTAACCGACTGAGCACTAAATCCTCGATCATTGAAGCCTGCAGCTGTAATGCTTTCTTGTAAGATATTTGTACCTGTATCAGCACTAATATGTTTATACGGTGCATTTAAAGCGATAAATAAGGGTCTATAATCTCCCTGTCGGGACTGTTTCGTTCTTTCAATATACATCTTAAGACAACTTATAGGATCACATGATGAATCATCACAAGGTGTTAATTTCAAATCCCTGTCTATGTGTGTCATTTTAATTGCCCAAAAATGTAAGGTCATTGAGCCATCATTTTCAAAATGCACATCATCAACTGACATAAATGTCGGGTTAAGTAAACTTGTCTACGTATCAAAGTTTTTCCCTTTTGGGGCCAAATCAGATAGCCAATTCATGTACACAATTGCAAGAAGAGTTATAGCTTTCAAACGTAACATTTTTATAGTTAGTTTGTCGTTGGATTCCATTTTATCAAACAACTGTACGAAAGCCTATATGGGCATCGGTTTTTGACGAACCATTGGTTTCTTAGTCTCTGTTTCTACAAGTGATGTAACCAGTCTATGAATATCACTACTATCTGTAGGCCATTTCTTGCCAATGTCTGGAAGAACGAACTTAAAGCTGCTAGCAAAATCTAAAACGATGATTCTGAACGTTCAGACTTATCAGCGATAGGACACAAATAATCTGCTAAATTGGCTGTTGTAGAAGTATCAGTTTCCCCATAGCTATGTAATTTGGAAAATACTTAATATACACATTGTAAGTAGATAATTTTGATTAAGCCAAAGAATAAACAGCTTGTTTTGCCGCTCGTGGCGACCAGCCTAAGCAACGTAATCTGTTCGCCCACATACTATCCAAACGAAAATATTGCACCTGCAATTTTGCATAGATGATCTGGCCCCGATATCATCACAGTTCGTTTTGACATTGGAAGTTCCACTGGCAGGTCGATTG
This sequence comes from Dreissena polymorpha, assembly GCF_020536995.1. Taxonomy (NCBI): domain Eukaryota; kingdom Metazoa; phylum Mollusca; class Bivalvia; order Myida; family Dreissenidae; genus Dreissena; species Dreissena polymorpha. Next base: position 26,823,100 of record NC_068359.1, on the reverse strand, counting down.
TCATTTGCGTTAACTGTCTGAACCATGGCTGCCTCGGCCAAAGAGATGCTATCACTGAAGCTTCTGTGTTTTGACGATTTATCACATTTAACACTCGCGCAATAAGCGCAAATGGTGCATTCCCATAATTGTTCATTTGTTCCCAATTTGTCTGCGCAAGTGCGTCTTCCCCGGATGTGAACGGATCGTAAATTATATAGTTGTATGTCTTTAAATGAGTCGACGTTATCGATGCGAATCTGTCCACATCGTGTTGACTCCATTTGTGGTCAAGCATTTTGAACAATTGTGGATGAAGAATCCACTCGTACGACGATTCTATTCGGGAGAGTAAATCCGCTCTCCAGTTTTGCGTTCCTGAAAGGTATTTTGCCTGACGTTTTATATTTGCCTCCATGGACACTATATGAATCGAACGCGCTTTTGTGTCTAGGGATGCTATGGAACCACCCATACCGTTTATCATTGCGACTGTAGTCACATTGTCGGAAAGAACTTATATACTGCGATTGCGAAATTTTTATGGTTTTGTTTAATGGAAGTATCTTCTCACTGAAATTCAAGATAAGGCGGAAAGTTTTGTCCCTAATGAGCCTGTGTAGACTGCACAGGCTAATCTGGGACAGCACACGTGCATTAAGCCTTGGTTTTCCCAGAGCATTGCTCATTTTAATAGAAATATCTTTGTAGTCATTTGTTATGTATTCATCTTTATTTGATGTTGATGTTTTTATATAATAATTATTGATTTTGTTAACATTTGAATAAACAATTTATCAAGTTGATTTCTTGTGGTTTCTTACTTCACAACTCACCTCTAAGGACAAGTAAAAAGTCAACGGATGTGTGCTCATGCGAGGAAAACGGACGTTATGAATGAACGTATTAAAGTGTCATCTTAGATTAGACTGTGGCGATTGCATAGGCTAGTCAGAGACAACACTTTCTGCCCAGAGTGGATAATCATTTATATGAGACTTCCTTTAAATAAAAAATTCCATAAAAGCGAAAGGTGTCATCACTGATAAGCATGTGATGACTGCACAGGCTAATCTGAGATGGCACTTTACACTCGTGTTATAAGCCAAGTTTTCCCATTATGAGGTTCATATATATACGTGGAGTAGTTTTAGCATGTGCGCCCACATTTTCTCCCATGTCTGAGATACAACAATGTGCCTTAAAATGGACAGTTTTTTTGTAAGAAATATATTTTATTCAGCGACAAAACTTTGGTACATAGTGCACATGATTATATACCAGGATATATTAGCACAAGCTAATCAGTGACGACACTTTCCGCTTTTATGAGCCTAGTTTTTCCAACACGAGACTCATGTAATTTTATGTCTTACATATTATGTGCATATACTTCTCAACTGAATAACTTTTATATAAACGCAAATTTAAAGAAGAAACCCACAAATTGATGACGATAATCCACATGAGCTCTTTATTGACTTGAAACATCATTTGTTTTTCCACAAATGATGAACGTTTGCAGGCTGAAAGAAACATGTGACTGGGCGTGCCTGTTTATTGTTTGGAACCCGGCAGTGATGAGGGGCTGTAAAAATAATATAGAGACGCGACCGAGACGCATCCACCGGGCATCCGCAAGGGGTTCCTTGTATGGGAAACGAATGGGAAACGGGATTGCCCACTGCACATGCGCGTATGCCTGGTTTTCCTTGTGGTTTTCCTTGTGGTTTTCCTTGTGGTTTTCCTTGTGGTTTTCCTTGTGGTTATTTATGGTTATTAATGCTAATTAAGGGTGAACATACACTAACATATTCCTCTTACTTGAGGGCCGAACGCGATTGTTTGGCCACTTTGTCAATATCCCCAAACCTATTTGTTATGCTGTATTATGGAAAAACAAAATGACTAATTGATTTCTGAAATTCTTCGTCGATAACTTGGAAAATACGTGTAGTACTAACAAGGCGTTTACAATCGGCAGAGTACTGTTAACGCTAAAGTGTCCCGGGTTCGATGACAAGTATTTCATAGAGGATATGTGTTGGTTTCGGTGGCATATCGATTGTCATTCACGAATGATCATATAACATATATGTTTTCTATGATCACGAGTGAATTAAAATCGATATTCGTCCGAATCCAACACATTGTCTTCTAATTAAATTAAACGTTGTTTTTGATATGAGTCGCATAATGGGGAAAACCGGGCTTTATGCATGTGCGTAAAGCGTTGTCCCAGATTATCCTGTGCAAACCGCTCATGCATTAAGCCATGTTTTCCTTTCATGCGACCCTATTATATCTATATCTCAGCTGTCACGAAATGCTTACCAGTAAGTACTGCATCAGCACAATTCATTTGAAAGACAAAATGAGCCTCGCTATGGGAAAAAAGGGCTACGCACGTGCATGTCCTTTCAGCGCAGTGGTTGGTATACACGCTTCTCACCAAGGCGATCCGGGTTCAATCCCAGACTCATTTTTGGCATAACGCGAGTAATTTAGTTTCTTTACTATCGTGTTTACGTTTTTTTATAATGCAAAACTGTTTGATAGAATTAAGAACATGATATTGAAGCGATATATGCGGAATGTTGTAACATTGTTTGAAAGTAAAAAAAATATTACTTTAAAATTAAACAAACAGATGTTTAAATCTATATTCTATGACCACGCTGATCACGAATTCGTTGGAATTTTTAAGATATCTAAAGCCGTTCAAACGTTATCCATTTTGGAAAAAAAATACATATGTATCATATAATACCAAAAAAAAATATGTTTTTTTTTTTTAAATAAAACATAAACAGTTTGTAGTGTTGTTTAAAAGTTTGGAAAAAAAATGAAAAAAAAAGAAAAAAGTTATAATCAAACATATATTGCATTAAGCACCCTTTTCATAGACCGTCCCATTTACGTGCACAATTGAAATACGCTCGCTCGCTCTCTCGTTCGCTCCATCGAAATCAAACAATAAGATAGTGAAATCTATATGAATGTGACTCGCTGAATCCGAATCCGTTGTTAATTTTCCGATATCTTGATCCGAAAAAGAATTATTGAGTTTAAATGGTAAAATTCGATAAGAATGCAGCACACTTTTAACAGAAGCTCAAAATCCAGTATACCTTAAAATCCAGTGAAATAAAACAATCAGATAGTCCAATCGATGTGATTTTGTCTACCTGAACCCGATTCCGGTGCTACTTTTCCGATATATTGAACCGTTAAAGAATTATTGATGTTAAATGGTGCCGTTCGAAAAGAATGTAGCAACCTTTTAAAGTAACATTACTATTGAAAATCAACGAAAATTTCGTACAATATTTCGTAAAATAAAACTAAATCAGTTAAAAATCAGTGTTCCTTGTGGCAATTGCCGAAATTTCAGCGCCAGGTATGGTAATATAGATGTCTGTAGATACAAAAATGCTCGTTTTTATTATTGTTTTGCATATTTAATTCCATTTTAATTTCCCGCAACGATATCTATTCATACGACACATGAACACTTACATGGTGTTCGTGTGTCGTATGAATAGATATATTCGCGGGAATAATGCCTTAATAGAAAAGAATACATTTTAAATAGAAGCATACTAATCACTCATTTAGTCACTCAGTCAGTCACTCACTCAATCACTCACTCCCTCACTTACAGTCAGTCACTCACTCAGTCAGTCACTCAATCACACAGTCACTCACTCAGTCCATCAGTCATTTTGTTTCTCGGATCAAGATTTTGGTATTAATTATCGGATACAGTTAGCCCTTAAATAATAGTGTAAGTTCGTTCGCACTTTTGTGTTTGAAAAGTCTTTTCGCTTAGCTCAAGGCAATATTGATATCAACAAGTGAGTGTCTGTAATATTAATACACTGATGTGTGTATTAATTTTCCTATTTTCAGTATAACCATGTCGAGTGTCGAAATAATACGCTAATCTTTCTTAAAAACAACTCAATTATTCTGTCCTTAATTATTTAATAAGGCATTCGCAGAGGATTCTCGTTAAAAACCAGTCGTGATATTTTAATCTATATAAACTAATAATTGTAAATAAATACGGTTTTAATTGTAAAAAATACGGTATTTTAGAACTTTGCTTTTTTCGTCAATCGCGGTTGACGGTCCCTTTAAATGACCACCATCAGAAAACGGCGCTTCGCGTGTATCGTCCGTCTCCAATATAAAGAAGTGAAACTCCAGCTGCTGAAGCAGTATTGAATTTTCATTAAAACAATTAGTTGGTCCTTTATTTAAGGCAAGTGACCGATTGCCCAAACAGTACAAAACAGCACAATACAGCACAATACAAGACGACATAAACACAAAATATGAATAAAGCTGGGGTCACCGCCTTGGAACGGTCAATGCAAAGCATTGGGGGTTTACACCTGGTTATAGAGCGCTCAACCTCACACTTGGCCCAGCAATATTCATAATACATTTAAAAAAAAATTAACGGCATAGCATTGTAACTCAAATTAAACAATAATACAAGGGAATTAAAACGCATTCAATTTAATTACTATTAAACCTCAAATGTAAGGGTCACACTTTAAGTTTAAATAAAAGTCAGGTCAAAAGAGTTACTTAAACTGTGGTTACTGAGCAATTATCTGCAACTCATCTTGCTACCAGTTGTTTATACAAAATATTTATTATACTCGATATTTTACATGACTCACCCAGTCCTCTAAGCCGAAATAATCCGGAAAAAAAATAGTGTCTTTGTGTCGTATGAACGATTCTGCATAATATCACTTTAATAGTAAAACATACATTTTAACGCATAACTTTTTTATTTGTGCTTGAAAAACAACAATTTTAATAAAACATTAACAGTTTACAGTGTTGTTTAAAAGTTTGAAAACAAATTTGAAAACAACTCAAACATACAAAAGTTACTAATAAAAATAATAATAAAAAACCCCATATGTATCATATAACAAAACAAAATTCAAAGTTTTTGTTTATATTAAAACATAAACAGTTTATAGTGCTGTTTTAAAGTTTGATTTTTTTTTTTAAATGATAAAAAATAAAAAAAGTTATAAGCAAAATAAGTTTTGCATTAAGCACCCTTTTCATACAAACGTCCTATTTACGTGCACAAACGAAATACGCTCGCTCGCTCGTTAATTTCCCGATATATTGATCCGTTAAAGAATTATTGATTTTAAATGGTAAAATTCGATAAGAATGCAGCACAGTTTTAACAGAAGCTCAAAATCCAGTATACCTTAAATTCCAGTGAAATAAAACAATAAGATAGTCCAATCTATGTGATTATGTCTCCCGGAACCCGAATCCGGTGCTACTTTTGCGATATCTCGACCCCTGAAAGAATGATATTGCACGTGGCTTATAAAGTTTGCAGTTATATTTTTGTACGCTGCTATTACCCCTGCGCTTAATTCTAGTCGCTGAATATAAGAACACTTTCTGCTTAAACAACTTGAGTTTTGAAGGCGGTGTTGCACTGATATTTTGTATGCAGGTAGCTTACCTGCAGACATCACTTGAGATTTACACAATTATGTGAATATAATTACATTATTTAATATGAACATCTAGTCTCATGACATTGCGGTAAAAAAGAATATTTTTTTAAAGATATTCTTATATTCTATATTGTTATAGCATTGATCTCAAATGATTAACAACGCAATTGCAAATCTAGTAATAAAAAAATGCTTCACAAATAATAGACATATATTCAAAATGTTTCTAAGCTTGTTTTAAACGAGGCCTTAAACCTTATGGTATAACAAGGAATGGCATAATACAGTTTTTGCTCTCGTTGACTTCCATTTCACATTAACTGGATGGTAAGACATTTGATTTTATGACAAAGTGTACGATAGCATCAGATAATTATATATGAGTGGCGCTCTGGAAAAAAGGGGGCTTACTGCATGTGCGTAAAGTGACGTCCTGAATTAGCTTGTGAAGCTCGCAAGATAATCAGGGACCACATTTTCGCTGTTATGGTTTTGTTTAAAGGAAGTCTCTTGGAACTGAAAATAAAGTTTAGGCAGAAAGTTTCGTTCCAGATTAGGCTGTGTGGACTGCATAGGTTTATCTTGGACGACAGTTTACGAATTTGTATAAATTATTGTTTTTCCAGAGCCAAAATAAGCATCTTTGCAGTCATTTTGATATGTATTCATCTAAATTTGATGTTGATGTTTATTTGTAATAATTACTGATATTGTTAACATTTGAATAAACAATTTATCAAGTTTATGTCTTGTGGTTTCTTACTTCACAACTCACTTCTAGTAAAAAGTCAACAGATGTGTGCTCATGTGAGTCTTGCTCTAGCAAACAGACTTAATGCATGAGCGTAAAGTGTCATCCCAGTCTGTGCAATCTGCACAGGCTAATCAGGGACGACACTTTCAGCCTGGAGTGGTTTTCATATAGATGATACTTCCTTTAATAACAAATTCCGTGAAAGGGTCTTCACTGATTAGTCTGTGCAGACTGCACAGGCTAATCTGGAACAGCACTTTATGCAGTAAGCCAAGTTTTTCCAGAACGGGTAGTTTCAAAATGTGCCCCCACATTTTTTCCCATGTCGGCAATACCAAAATGTGTAATAAATAAACCAGTTTTTTTTAAGATACATACATTTTATTCTGTTACAAAACTTTGGTATATATTGAATTTGAAGCTTTACCGGGATATACATAGATGATAATTTGTACACACACTGTTGACTCTGTATACAAACAGATGCCAACAATAAAAGATTGATATCATTTGCACAATTATCTAATGAACAACTTTAATTTGTCTTGAAGGGTATTTGTTGTTTATTTGGGACTTTATTTTTGTTAGCAAACAAATTACATTTTTTATACTGAGAAAACAAGGTAATTAGTTTAAATATAATCTAAACACCACCAACAAGTGTCACTATAGTGTCGGAAAGCTTACTTATACTAAAACAGGGTTTCTATTTTTTTTAGAAACAATTTAATTGTATTAATACTTAATACGAATAGAAAATTAATTTTACTCGCAATTTAAAAATTCATGTATTTTAAGGAATTTAAAATAAATGTTAAAAAACATTGAAGAAGAATAATGAAATGAAGATATGTATGCTGAAACAGTGTTAACATACACCCAATAAAATACACATACGATATTCAGGTTTTTGTTTAGATTGTCTCTGGACACAGTCTTACTGTAAACAAAAATATTGTGAAATTATAGCTTCAATTGGAACACAAATACATCAGATTAACAGTCAGATTTGGTAAATATGGACAAACATTTTAGAATGCAAAACAAGATGCCTATAATGAACTTTAGGTAGGTAAATAAGTACAGATTATGATACAATTTGTTGATAAGAAATATCCTCATTTTATAAATGGCAACCAGCCAAAAAATATGTTCAGGCTTAGAAATTAAACTAACCTTACCATATACTTATAGATGTTTTGTTCTTAACCAAATTTCATGTTACAAGCAATTCGACTGTTAACATCAAATAAAAAGTAAACAGTGATTCGATCCCGCATCTGCAAAGGGTGCATAATAACAAACATGTATTTCTAACAATCATTTGGATTACTAATTTTGCATTATATATACACAATCGTCTTTAGGAGTGGCATCTTGAAAGACTAAGTATAAAATACCACATTAGACTTACAAGTAAATATATAAAGAGTGTAGTCAACAAATCTGAAACAAATCTGCCTAAACAAATAAGTTTTTATCAATGTTTTAAAGCAAGGGTAATTCTTAATCACACTAACTTTTTATAAGCCCCACTCTTAATCACAATTACTTTGTATAAGACCCGACAATTATAAACATTTACATTGTATAAGCCCCGCACTTATTCATACTCACTTTGTAAAAGACCACTCTTAATCACATTTACTTCGTATTTGGATCCACACTTAACCACACTTAATTCTTAGTAGGCCCCACTCTTAATCACATTTACTTTGTATAAGGCCCCACACTTAATCCCACTTATTTTGCATAATTCCCCACACTTAATCACGCGTAATTTGTATAAGGTCACAAATTTTATCACACTCATTTTGTATAAAGCCTCACACTAAATTATGCTTACTTTGAATAAGGCCACACATTTAATCATGCTCACATTGTATACGGGCCCACACTTGATCACACTTACTTTGTATAAGGCCCCCACTTGATCACATATACTTTGTATACGGCCCCACACTTGATCACACATAAGGTGTATAAGGCCACACACTTGATCACATCCACTTTGTATAGTGCTTGGTATACATTTATATAATGCATATGAAATGTGAAATGAATGAAGAGTCAAATTACACAGCCAAATTCCACAAGAAACATGTGAACAAAATATATATGAACAATGTGTGTACATATTTGTATAATAGACTATTTCTGCCATTGCAATGGCTATGTATATGTGTCAATATTATATATAAACATAAACACCTGAGCATCGTTCTGGAAAAACTGGCAATCCACACAGGCGAAAATCCAGTTAAGGCAGAAAGTGTCGCCCTGATTGACCTGTGTTGACTGGACAGGCTAATCTGGAAAGACTTTTTATACACATGCATTAAGCCCCGTTTTCCCAGAGCAAGGCTCATATACAAATGCAACAACACCATTGTACAGGTGTGTTATGGCAATATTTTCAGGTAGCATCATGAATGAGTAAAAAATGTGGCCTCTAAAGTGGTATCAAGGCTATTTTATGAATTATCTTAGTGATCGAGTTTTTGTACATGTGACCCAGATTTAAAGTCGGCCTAGATAATTACTACATGATTATGCTTTGTCACCTTCAGCACTCCATGTTCAGGTTTAAAGAGACCTTTTCACGTTGTGGTAAATTGACAAAGTTAAAAAAGTTGATTCGGATTCGAAAATTTTCGTTTTAGTTATGATATTTGTGAGGAAACAGTAATACTGAACGTTTACCATGCTCTAAAATAGCCATTATATGCATCTTTTGACGATTTAAAAACCTGAACATTATAAAGCGTTGCAGCGCGAAACGATTAAATAATCTGGAGAGTTCTGTTGTTGTCGTTATATTTTGTGAAACTACGATGATTGCAGTGTTTTAGACTTGTTAGGGAGCCAATCTTTAATTTACATGTACATGCATGTAATTGTTATCTTGGAATATATCATGCTTAATTAAAATTGATTGCATTGTATTTCATTACTATTTAAAACCGGAGAATTCATGCCAAAAGACTAATGGTAATCAATTTATGTTTATTGCATATTATTTTTAATAAGATCAATTAAACTGGTTCTTACTATTGGTATTTCTGAAATATCTTGCAGCTACTTAATTTTACATGAATGCACTTTTGTAATTTTGGCTTATGTGAAACTCATTACTTTAAAATGTTTGAATATCAATTATACAAAAAACAATTATATGAATTTTTATAATGTAAGTGCATGTATATCAGGGTAGGGAAGAGTAAGGAAGAACTATACGCTATAATATATACTATTTCACAGAATGCAATATATATATGATCTGGCACGAGTTGTCATATTATACCATATTTTATTAAACCAGTTCAGGAATTTTGTTAGTAAGCGAGCCTTTGGAAAATTTTCTGGACGAGTTTAATAAAACATGGTATAATATGACAACGAGTGTCGGATCTTTTGAATCACATGCTTTTAAATGATCAAATTAAATAAATATTTACGCAAACATAATGATAATCCCGAATGTTGATTACATTTCGTGACGTAATTTGACGTTGCAACGTCATTTCAGCAAAATAACAAAATGTGATTGGTCAATAAACGAAAGAAAATAAATAGGAAACAGGGTATAGTATATGATAAAATTCTAATTGTTTTATATTAGAAAACCATTTGCAAAAATAAACACTCTGGAAAATATAAAGGGGCACACACAAAATGTCTTGATTTTAATGGTGTAAAATCTTGTTCGAACAGCTTCGCATTGTACACTCGGGTTAACAAAATGGCAAAATGCTGCATCGCTATAATTTTCATATTAACCGATACTGAATTAACATTTATTCATTTAATTGAACTGGAAGAAAATATTTGAACATTTCATTGGGTATTAATTTTGATCCAAACCTGAGTTAAGGTCATTACAATTTATAAAGAAAGGTGTTTTCAAAGCAGGAAACAACAATTTTCATCATATTTCAAAACCAAGGAGTAAACAAATTTCAAGTAATCTTCTCTACGTTTGTAATGTATGTTAAAAACATGAAAGCCAATATACATAAATCAAGTGCGATTTTGATGTAAGGTAAATAAAATAAATAATTCTCTGAACTAAAATCATTTTAACGTGATAAGTGAAATAGAAATACACAAATAATTTTCATAGATTTAACAACTTAATACATGCATAGCACTTATAATATTCACATAAACTCGTTATTAATACTATCATTGTTATGGTATCATATCACAATGCTCTAATTGTAGAACAGCATATTCTCATGGCCAATTTGAATAATCTGAATAATAAACCAAGATGCTTGTTAAATAACACTATTGTGCTTTGAACACCTGGATACTATTGTTTCTAAAAAGTCCGACAATTATGCAGGCGGTGTGTCTGTTGTAGCAGATTGACCATGGATAACTAGCTACATCCTTCTCCGTAGCAAGAGTGGCCAGCTTCCTTTTTCCCTCACTGTCCAACTGTATGATATAGTAGTTGGGGTATTTGCCTCCACATACCAGCACTTGCCCGGAAGGTGTCACATTTACACCAGATGGCCGGGCCAGTGCTGGGTCAGTAAAGGTGACCAGGACTGACCCATCCCTAGCCAGGATAAGAACCTTGTGCTTGGAGTATTTAGTGATGTACAACTTGTCCCCTGTGGGATTCACAGCACAACTGTCTACTGCAATACAGAGTATCATCAAGCAATTAAATAATATGTATAGCAATTGATAACAAATCTCGTTAAAACTGTATAAATTGTATATTGTTAAATACAATAAATTATGCAACAAATGATTAAGGTCTGCATTAAAATCCAATAGTAATCATTAACTAGGTTTGGCAGGAAGTTTTGTTCCAGTGCTTTGTTTTCGCTCAATGATTGGGATGTTTGCATGTGACTGGTGCTTCAAGAATTGATGTCTACAACAACAACACAGAAGGAAATACACTGAAAAATGTGTCAGGTGATATAACTACATGCAGTAATTATAGATTATCCATACATATACACAGGATTACAATGTTATTGAAACATATATTGAGGTATTTTACATGACAATCATACATATAAGTAACTTTAAAGTATTTTTGTTTCTGAAATTGAAATATTATATATAGATTCTTGATCAATTATAAAAGAGAGTTGTTTTCTTTACAAGTCCATACTCAATTGTTGAATATTTCAAATACACCAAAAACTATTGACTCAAGGTAACAGTAATTTAAAAACACATTAAAGTTCATTAATTTTATAGACATGTCATACACTGAATGAACTAAACGTGACATTGCATTCTTAACTGTGGCTGGAATAACGCAATGATGCTACAATCTATATCTATGTATTCAACCTAAAATATAAATTTCATAATTTTGCTATTCTTACCTGTATGATCACCTGATGTATCCTCATACATCTTGCTGACAAATTTCCCACTGAGTGTGTACATGTACAGGGCAGTTCTAGAAGTAATATACAGGTCTCCTTGTTGGAAGGCAATACTTCCACATATGTGTTGTAACTGAAGCTTTTTTCCCATCACCAGCTTCCTGTTGTTTACTGTGATGAACTGGACCTCATGTGTATCTGGACCATTAAGAGTCACAGCCACCTCACTGGGTGTGATCTCACACATACCCACTGGCGTACCAGCACCACTCCAGTGACTCACCACCTGGTACTGCTGGTCAAGAAGCTTGACATTCGCATTATCGTTATCTACAACCAGGACCTTTCTGTCTGGTAGTATACAGATGGCTGTGATAATGCATTCCTTTGAATCACTTGATATTCTTACATTATGTTCAGACTTCCCCTGCACAGTGATTACCTTATTTGGATTATCTTGCCCCATCAATGTCTGGGTACTGTGTTCAATCTGTCTAAGACCGGACAGTTTAGACAAGTACTGTATAATTTCACGGTTAGGCAGAAATGTTATTGAAACTTTAGCCAGAAGAGAATTTTCCTTCAGATAGGTTTCAGACTGCTGTATTTTATCCTTGCATTTCCTGATGGCTATAAAGGATAGTTCCAGTTTGCTTTTATCACTGATATCCTGTATGGCGTCACGAAGTTGTTTCATATCATCCCTAAGCCTGATGCATTTGTCAACATCACTTTTGGAAGAGGCTTGAAGTTTGGTGAGAGTATCTTTCATTTCCTTCAGTGTCTTCTGTTCGATTGTGTCTAAGGCTGAATTTATATTTTGGCGAGTTTTCTGTATTGTGTATAACTGCTCATCATATGAACTTTGAACATATTGAATGCTAGCTTCTTGGTTGTCTTGAAGTTTTTTTATTTCTTCCAGAATAGTTTTGATAGAAACTGACAGTTTTTGAAGGTCTGTGGACTGACCTTTCACTTTGTCGGATATAAGACTTACCTTTTGGCAGAGTCTGAAAGAAAAGAGAATTAAAAACACTGTAAACTATATTAAATACTAAAATATTTTCTTTAAAGCTTTGGCATGGGAATCTTTAAGTACTTTGGCAACATCAGAATGAGATTGATTATAAAGTCCAGCATTAAGAGTCCAGCAATATATTCACACATATGGCCAGTTACAGGGTCTCTGATTTAGAAATAGGTCATGGGGTTGTATCTCCATACCCTTTTTTTATCCGATATTAACACAAATTAAGATATATATGGGTACCTAATATATTATTATATATAAATACATCATTTATTTAACGTCTTATACAAGAAAATATATAGTGACATTAATTGCGAGGTATATAAAATTTCAATTTCAGACGTGATTGTGGTTTTTGATTTAAGACCTTAATTTGACATTTGATCGAATTACCTCCCCTACACCCCCTAATAATAATTAAAGGTGCCTAGAACGCGGGGTTGTATACTGACCCCATTTGTAATACTGACCTCGTAAGTATAGTCTAAAAACTACCGAGACCACGTAACTGGCACTATATAATAGTATATATATATATACTATAATTATATATATATATACAAACATTTATATATTGAAATCTAAAACCTAAGTATTTATTTCATCAGTTATATTACTGGAGGTATTCAAAGCCCCATTTAGCGATGATTTACTAAGATGGCTTTAAACTGCAGTCTTCTATTTATAATTACTGTACATGCCAAAATTAATAGTTTCTTGAAATAAATAAAAAATATTTCATTGATATTATAAACAAGAGCTGTCACCATAGGATGACATATGCCCCCTATAAACGCTTTGATAGAAGTAATGCTTATTTTTCGAAACCTAAACGCAGATTTCGAAACCTAAACGCGGACCCTAAGCTCAAGGTCACAGGGGTAAAAATGTGTATGCGTTTAGAAAGGCCTTGTCCATATACACATGCATACAAAATATGAAGGTTACATCTCAAGGGACATAGAAGTTATGAGCAATTTTCGAAAACTTAACGAATATTTTGAAACCTAAATGCGGACACAAAGTTCAAGATCAAGGTCACAGATGTAAATTTTTTACGCAGATTTCGAAACTTAAACCCGGACCCTAAGTTCAAGATCAAGGTCACAGGGGTAATTTTTTTGTGCCTATGGAAAGGCCTTGTCCATATACACATGCACACCAAATATGAAGGTTATATCTCAAGTGACATAGAAGTTATGAGCATTTGTCGAAACCTAAACGCAAAGTGTGACGGAAAGACGGACAGACGGACAGTCCGATCACTATATGCCCTCCTTCGGGGGCATAAAATGATTTTGCTTATAATGTTACCTTCTTGCAACAAAGATTAAAAACCTTGCATTTTTGTAATGGTAGTGTTTTTTCTATAATTAAAATGAAGAAACAATATATTAATATACCTGTGTTTAAGGAATGCACAATTTGTGCAGCACAGCTCACTGTGATCATCACAATACATTTTCAGGCTTTCTTCTGTATGGACATCACATTTTAGAAGAAAATCTTCAACCTTCTTGGCCACTGGCCATTTCTTCATAGCTCCTCTTCCATAGGGGGTATGTTTTGTAAACAACTTGTTGTGCATGTTAACACATTCTCCACAGTAAAACTTCACACAAGATTCACAGTAGAAATCAGCCATTTTATCCAGCTTCTTGTCTTCACAGGTCGAGCACAAGAAGTCTTGGACTATGTCAGATCCCTTGTCAATGGTGGATTGTGAAAAGGTTGCCATTTTACTGAATGATTTTTACAAACACTAAAACTTTAGATCTCTTAACCTTTAATCTAACTTGATTATTTTGGGAACATTAAATGCTGGTAAGCTAGAATAAACAGCACAACAAATCACACCAGTTTAGCTTTTGTCTATCATACGTAAATAAGTAATGACCAACACTACAAGATAAAACTTTAGTTTGTTTTAAGTTTAAAACTTCAGTAAACAAAGTAATCAGTCACGTGAACTGGGTAAGATAAAACCATATGAATACACCTGAGTTTATCGTTGGTTTCTTTGGCTGTGTTTAATCAATAAAGCAACGGGAATTATTGCTTTAAGTAAACTTGATAACGTGGTTATAAACAGGAAGCATTTTTAACTCTAGACCACTCCAATTACAAGTTAGGACTCCAATATAGCTTTAATCTTCGTCATAGGGAATTGATAGTTTGGTTTTATACCACAGTTTTCAAGATTGACCTAGGATAACATTTTTAAATTGAACACGAGTATTTTGGCAAATTATTACCTATTATACTGCAGCTTTTGTTGTTATGTCAAAGAATACACATTAATCTATAGATTGACGTATTAAACATGTATGTTTTCCAATCTTGTGCCTTAAATATTTAGATGTTTTCATTAAGAGGGCCAATACTACGGATACACATGCGACAACATTTAAATAGAACAAGAGTGCCGCTCATCTGGGACATGCAGGTGATAACTGTAATAAGAAGACTTTGTGATGTTTGTGTAATACCTGTGATGTAATCTAGGTATACATATAAAACAAGAGCACCGCATAACGGGTGCCACGCTCGGCTGTGAAAGCTTGTAAGATTTTTTTTTTAGAGGTCACAGTGACCTTGACCTTTGACCTAGTGACCCAAAATGGGTGTTGTGTGTAGAACTCATCAAGGTGCATCTACATATGAAGTTTCAAAGTTGTAGGTGGAAGCACTTTGATTTTAGAGCCAATGTAAAGGTTTCAGCACGACGCCGGATGGCAGACGACGAGCAGGCAATGACAATACCTCGGGTTTTCTCCTAAAAACAGCCTCGCTAAAACAAGTAAACCCTAGGGTGGGGTCTATTTTATCCAATGGACATAATTTGAACAAACAGATTTTTTAGTTGTTTACTGTATACATGTAAGTATATATAAATCATGTAACCTCGAGGGCCTGGTTAGTTTTGACCCCAGGAACATGCTTTGAACAAACTCATCAGAGAAACACTGTATGATGTCACACACCAAATGTTAAACGCCTTACCCTTGGGGTTTCAAAGCATAAGATGTTAAAGTTGTTTACTATTTAAGTCTATATAAATCATGTGACCTTGAGGGCCTGGTTAGTTTTGACTCCAGGAACATGATTTGAACAACTTATTTGTGGAAAACCATACACACCATATCTGGAAACCATGACCCTTGAAGTGAAAGAGATTGTTAAAGTTATAAGTCCATATAAATAATTTGTAAAATACTCTTACTTAAGTTATAACAGTATTTTCAAAATACTGTTGAGCATGTTTTGTGTTTTCGGGCAGCCATGTGACAATAACAGATAGTGAAGAAGTTTTAGACTTTCTGAAAGAAACAGTCTCTCAAAACTTGCCTGACGTCTCACAAGGCAGAACAAAGATTTGTGCTTTGCATTAGACGAAGGTCCTCCACAACTTTCCCGACCCCTATGATATCATTCTAGGGGCTGATATCATTAACATCAAAGAAGTTTTCGAATATTTGCTAACAGCGTTGTTGAAGAGATATGCTATTTATTCTGTCCTGTAGGATGCGTTATGCGCAAGATAATTATTTCTTAGACAGACTGTGTGAACATTTGCTGTTAATAAAATATTTAATGATGAATTAAATGATGTAATTTTATATAAGGCTACACGTTAAAGCGACATTCCAAAAAATAATATGGGCACTATTATAGCCTTATGCCCTATTTTTTATTGACACTTTGTAAATGTTTGATCTTTACTTAATATTTTGGACATTAATAAATAATGTTCCCAATTGATTTAAAAATATATTTATTTCCATCAATCTATGGACAAAATAAAACACTGTTATGCAAATATTAAAATAAAGACAAAATGTATTATACAATAATTTTATAAAAGTATGAACAGTTAATTTACAGTTTAACCCTTTTCCACTCAGAGTCAAAATGAAAATTGCTATGTGCAAATAGCATAAAACCAGAACAGCCTACGAGTAACTGAGTCTGTTCAGGTTGTATGCTGTTTCCTGGTGATCAGTATAGAATGGTTGGAAATAAAGCATTTAAAATTAGAATTTAGTAAGAAAGATCTTGAATAAAATATAACTTTTTAAGGACTTCAAATACGTAAAAATACGTATCTAAGTGATAAAGGGTGAAATTGTGGTAAAAATGTTCTCAAGATAAGCAAGATTCGACAATAAACTGATTAGTTAAACTAAAGGTGTCATTTACAGGGATGCCCATATGCGAGCCTCGTTCTGGGAAAACTGGGTTTAATACATGTGCCTAAAGTGTCGTCCAAAATTAGCCTGTGCAGTGCGTACTGGCTTATAATCGACAACACTCTTCAATTTTTTTAACGCTAAGAAGAGAATTCCTTCAAAACAAAAAATACTTTAAGTGGAAAGTGTCCTCCCTGACAATCCTGTGCAGACAGCACAGGCTTATTTGGGATGACACTTAACGTACATGTATTAAACACCGTTTTCCCAAAGCCAGGCTCATGTTTGCAACAATTGTCGCCATTGTTCCAAAATGTCATTTTTAATTAAATCGACAGTATATACAATGTTATGTTTTCCAGATGATATGAAATATTAAATAAGTTATGAGCATGTTTTTGTTTAATTGCCATCATCATGAAATGTATAATTACATTATTTAATCAACATGCTTCCGGATTTTGTGTTGGTCTTCACAAAACCTGTTACATTGATTTTCCCAGGTAACACTTTGGCCCGTATATCCGCTTGATTGGTTAACACCAACACAAGATTTCTTATAGTCCGCTTGTAAGCATTGCTTATGAGTCCTTTGTGTTCATGGAAGGTTTCCCTCTCGATTGCCTGGGAAAGCTCACTGCCGTCCAGCAATAACACACACATATGAGCTGTGATCTAGGAAAACAGGGCTTGATACATGTGCTTAAACTGTATCCCAGATTGCATGTGCAGTACGCTTTTATGTTTTTTTGCGTTTAATGGAAGTCTATTCGTTGCAAAATTCCACTTAAGGCGGAAAGAGTCGTCCCGCATAAGCCTGTGCAGACTACACAAGCTAATCTGGGGCAACACTTTACGCAGATGCTTGTAGCCCAGTTTTCACAGAGCGAGGCTCCAATAGCGACTTTGATAATTAATTGCAAAAGTTTGTTTTGTGTCTTTTCAGATAAAATAATATTTATTTTCAATTATCAGTTATTGATCAGCAAATCAAATAACCTAAAAAGTTCTTATAACCGTTTTATCATTTTTAATAAGTTTACATTTCTTTGCTATGTATTTCATGTAGTTTTAATCCCCGAAATTTCAAATTTAACAAGATGATGTCCAATTATATACAATATATATCAATATACATTGATACCCTGCTATTCTGAGCGCTAATTTGCGAAAAATTAAGTGTGCTATCCTAAATATCAATACTAGACGCATTGAGAATTTTGACATGAACAAGCTGGGTGCTAGTAATACATGGTTGCGCTCAATACATGTTGAGGTAATGTAAATATAAGATGACATAATAAAATGGTATTTCTTTTACCTCCACTTTTAACGCGTTGCACAAAATGTTCCTCGCTTTGGTTCTTGTAATTTCAGTGTTCAAGTCACATTTCACCTCAATCATAGGTCTCTCAATATGTTAAACAAAGTGTGTCTTCCATTTCTCGTACACGTTCTTAGCAGCCCGTCGTATATCTGCATCTTCACACTTACGAAGTTTATTTAAAACTTTGCCTGTATAAAGGGGATGTCATGCATATATTTTATTGATTATGTTATTGCTTAATGCACAATTTTCATGATTTAGTGAATACATATTAATGTAAATAATATATGTTTTGAATGTTAATGCTTTTGTGGAAAGACATTCTACTACTACTTATGTGTTACATTTTTTTTACATTTTACTTACAATGGAAACCATTGGGTGATTTTCTCTAATCAAGCTGCTTGCATGGACAGTTTCTTGTTGGGGGATTTTTTTCCCACAAAAGCTTACTGTTTTGAGGTAAAGCACAATAATAGTGAATGGCGGACATTCGTTCATACGCTAATTTTTATCCAGGTGGACGTTCGAACAACGTTATTTTGACAATCCGGATAATGGTGCCTAAATTATTTGAACAGCCCGGACTTTGGTTCTTGCATGATTTCTAACCTGGTCATTATAATCACATTTTATCCACATGAATATTACACTCTGGACATTTTTAAACGGCATTTTTAATATGCCATTATTAAATTGTGTGCTAATTTAATATTTGTATCATAATTTGTATTCAGGTTTTATAATTTTTCTTGAGCATGTGAATGGTAACATTAAAAGTTATTCAAATATATCGACTAACACGAAGATCCGTAATTATTGAAACTTTGCGGAAATCGGGGCGACTTTAACTGCCACCGTATCGCAGACTTAGACGTGTTTTTCTTAGCCTATGAGTAACCCTCGAAGCATAGCACAGGTAACCGCGTTCGTTTGTTAGAAGATCTAAGTTTGGAGTGAATTTGAGGGAGTACTATATATACATGTAGATATTGTTTTCACAGTCTAGTTTATGCCTATAATTGTACGAAACAATGTCATGGTGTAAACATTATGTAGGAGCGAGTGTCCGGACTGTCGAAATATTGAAGGAACGATTGACCGAGTTGTCAAAATAACGTTTGAACGAATGTCAAGGTAATCCAAACAACGTAGGAACGAATGTCAGTATTGTCAAAATTAGCGTAGGAACGATTATCAGTGGGAATGAACGTCCAGATCCTATTTAAGCGCTTAATACATATGACCTTTAACGTATTTAGCGTGTACCGGAGAAAAGAAAACACCGTCATTGAGTAGGGCCTAGACATGTTGAGATATGGAACTGAACAACATAATCAAAACAAACATTTTAGTTGACCAAAACGTTGCTAAATAAGGTTTTCATAAAATACAAACATTATAAACATAACATTTAAATAGTGTCATGTACTTCGATAAGTTTAGTGCTTTGTCTTATTCGTTATTCAACAATCCTCTTGAACGTTCGATCGTTCATGAAAAATATCACACACCAACACACCCATACCTTAAGAGATTTCATATTTATAAATTGCTTATGTATTAAATTATAAGGCATGGTATATCTTTGTTATGTTTAATCATCGATATTTAATCTTCAGGCAAACTTTACTCTGATGGAAATTGGTAAATCGTATGTTTGTAAAGATGAAATAAAATATACACTAATCGCACTAAATATTATGTCGTTGAAATATTATTCAGGTGTAAGAATGTTTGATGTTTATGTTTTAATTACTTTTACGTTTAATGACTTAACACATGCCTGAATGCATATGTTTGAAGTTATTGTAACCATTGTAAGTGCTCATGCAAATCCCGAATGTAAAAAACAAAATATCCACTGTTATATAATCATCGATATTCTCCGCCTTAGAAAGTTACACGCACAGCCTCGTTCTGAAATTCGACGCGTCACGTGCTATATAAAAATAGCAAACAGATTTGTTTTAGGTCTTCTTTTTTGCAAAAAGCATTGATTCACTGGAATGTTGCTTAAGCTTTGTAACCTGAAATAAAATTGCATCCTTTAATTCATCATACAAGATTTTATTCACAGCAAAATGTTCACGCAGTCTGTCTAAGAAATAATTGTCATGCTCATAACGAATTCTACAGGACAGAAGAAATGGTATATCTCTTCAACAAAGTTCTTAGCAAATCTTTGAAAACTTCTTTGATGTAAATGAAATCAGCCCCTAGAATGACGTCATAGGGTTTGGGAAATTTGTTGAGGTCCATCGTCCGATGCAAAGCACAAATCTTTGTTCTGCCTTGTGAGTCTTCAGACAAGTTTAAAGAGACTGTTTCTTTCAGAAAGTCTAAAACTTCTTCACGGTCTGTTATGGTCACATAGCTGCCTGAAAACGCAAAGCATGCTCAACTGTATTTTGAAAATACTGTTTTAACTTAAGTTACTGTAATATATAAATTATTTATATGGACTTATATAGTCAATAACTTTAACAATCTCTTTCACGTCAAGGTCATGGTTTCAAGATATGGTGTGTATGGTTTTCCACAAATAAGTTGTTCAAATAATTTTCCTGCACCCGATTGTATAAACGCTGGTTAAAGTTACCACTCGGTAACATTAAAACCTTGGTAAGTTTGCGGTTATTCAGGTATTGATACCTTCAAGGTAACTCGATTGTATAAACACGATATACCGCAAAGTAACCTTACCGCGCATAGTGATATTTAACCACCGGTAACTTTAACCAAAACATTGCCACAATGCATTTTCTAATGACGTATTTTTCGCAAGAAATGTCACGCTTATAAACAGCGACATGTATTTTTTTTTATCAAATTCATTTACAAATTAATTCAAAATAAAATAAAGTGTAAATTTAAACAATGAGTTCATCAAAATGACCAGGGACAAATTGATAACGATGTCGGGATTTGCATCATTTAGCGGAATCCCTGGTGCTTCCAAACTGCAAGAGAGTGCTTACAAAGACGTCTTTTTTCTAGTTGTTCTAGATGTAACATAAAAATTATACATGGTCGTCGTAACATGCTAGACTATTCTTCTAATTTGGCTTATGTTTACAACAAACTTACTTTCTTTCTTGTACAATAAGGGAATTTACCATAGACAGATAAAACATTGTTTAAGTTTAAATATATCTGTGTACGCAGAAATTTGCAAATGAAACCGAGTTCACCAACGGCTATTATTTGTGTCGTGTTCTGAGAAAATTGGGCATAATGCATGTGCGTAAAGTGTCGTCCCAGATTAGCTTGTTAAGTTCGCACATGCTAATCAGGGACGACACTTTCCGCCCAAAATTCATTTTTGCTACGAAGGGACTTCATTTTAACAAAAAATGTCAAAAAAGCGGAAAGTGTCGTCTCTGATTAGCCTGTGCGAACTGCACAGGCTTATATGGGACGACACTTTACGCACATGCATTATGCCCATTTTTCTCAGAACACGACACATTTGATTAACTGCTCCGATTCATTTTAACAGCAGTAATGTACATACAATACATGACGTAGCGTGTGACGAAGAAGAAAGTTTATTGAGTTCTCATTTGAATATAATGATATGATGGCATAAGGGTCTTTATTTAACTATGCTAAAAAAGTTATAAAAGACCCTAGATGCAAACTTGTCAATTATTGAATTAAATGGATTATTTATAAAGTTTAAAGGATTATTCAAGGTAAGATACTTGTTCGAACGTGTTTTGTTTTTTGTTTGTCCTTTGGTTGTTCCCTGTTCTCGGAAATGATTTTAACATGGGCGCCATTGATGCATCGGATAACACACGGCATACCCATAACAGAATATAAGAAACACGTTCTGTGCTTCCTTAAATTCGTCGTCCGAAGTCGGAAATCGTATTGCCCTGTAAATTAAGTCAAATAAAGTGTCAGTCGCTGCAATATGTTGTTTACTCGTCGAAATTGTGAAGGTCGTCGATGGTTAGCTTTTATAATGTCGCGCGCCGTGGCCATTTTGTGTAAGTTACCTTTAGGTTACTTGTACTTACCCACCTAGTGAAGCAGGGTTTGTTTTAACTGGGTTTTAACCGATCGGTATAACTAACCGAATTTTATACAAACGCTTGACGACCAGTAACCAACATGTTACCGACTTTTAAACGCCGGTCTGTGTTTAACCACCGGTTTAACTGTTTATACAATCGGGTGCTGAGGTAAAAAATACCCAGGCCCTAAGGTCACATGATTTTTATAGACTTGTATAGTAAATAACTTTAAAATCTTATGCTCTGAAACCCCAAGGTTAAGGGTGATATTTGGTATGTGACATCATAAGGTGTTTCTCTACTAAGTTTGTTCACATTTTGTCCCTGCGAATGAAATTGACCCCGCCCTATGGTTGACTTGTTTTTTTTATATGTATGCCTTGATAAAATCACAGGTGTTACACAAACATCACAAAGTCTGCACATAACAGTTTTCACCTGCATGTCCCAGATGAGTGGCACTCTTGATTTATTATGCCCCCTTCGAAGAAGAGGGGATACATTGTTTTGCACATGTCGGTCGGTCCGTCGGTTGGTCCGTCGGTCTGTCCGTAGTTTCAGTAACTCGAAACAGTAAAATGGTTTCCGGATGATAACTCAAGAACGTTTAAGCCTGGGATCAGGAAAGTTCATAGGGACATTGGTCATGACTGGCAGATGACCCCTATTGATTTTCTGGTCACTAGTTCAAAGGTCAAGATCACAGTGACTCGAAGCAGTTACATGGTTTCCAGATAATAACTATAGAACGCTTAAGCCTGGGATCAGGAAAACTCATAAGGACATTGGTCATACTGACAGATAACCCCTATTGACTTTCAGGTCACTTTATCAAAGTTCAAGGTCACAGTGACTCGAAGCAGTAAAATGGTTTCCGGATAATAACTCAAGAACACTTAAGTCTGGGATCAGCAGCTGCCACTACAACTGATAGCCCATTAAGGGGGCATGCGTGTTTTACAAACAGCCCTTGTTTTATATAAGAAATATTTCATGTTAAAATACGTTGTTAATTATTGTACTACACAAACAAAATATTATTATGATTCAACTTGCTTATATAAAGTTGCTGTCTGAACTAAGTCTTTTTTTCCAAATAAAGTCAACATGGTCAAAATAAAGATTACATTCAGAGGGGAATTTTAAGGTTGTGGGCCCAAAATAAGTCCTTAAGACTCACTGATACTCAACAGTTCTATTTCAAACCATCAACTTAAAATATTGAGACTGGATATTGGAAAATGATACTTTTGGCAATAACTTTATTTAAAAGGACCCCATATAAAGTAAAGAAGCGCAATTGTTCTTTTGTCATTGTCAACACGTTTAAGTAGACATATTAAAGAACTTGTTCACAGATTTGGGCATTTTGTAAATTTGGCAGTAATTCCTTTAATTGCTGGATTTTAACAAAGGAACTGTAGAGCTCGATTATAATTTTAAAAACATAATTTAAGAAGGAAAAAAAATATTGCCTCTAGCTTGGTTTGAACAAGTGTTCTTTGGATGAAAAGGATATCCTCTAACACGGTTTTTCCTCATCACTTTGGAAATGGTACCGGTACTGGTAAAAAATTTGGAAAATCAGTGGCGTTTTCATCCAAATTAGGTTTATTTATCAACTATGCTGAAATTTTATAAAACATGTACAAATAATAGGTCACATATTAACATCAAAGTGTTGAGTGATTTCCAGCAAAATCCTGTTTCTATTAACACTAAACAATGAGTTAATTAAACTAAGCACTATGACCTGAAAGCATGCTTTCAGTGTATCAACTGTCTATATCGTGACGCTGCATGCGCCCCGTGTCCCGCAGGATAACCTGCCACTGACTGAACAAGGTTTAAAATCAACATCTGACAAATTTGCACTGGACTCAATATGTGATACATAATACCAAAATTTTAGAAGTCAGAATTTTATAAATGCGCGAGTGATAATCAGTCCTGGCGATTTGTTTATCCAGCGATTTTTTTCCTACTTGATAAAGTACCGGAAAACAGCACTTTCCCAATAAGAAACAAACTACATATTTACTTTGTAGTTTCCCTATGCAGTTGTATGGCTTGAACCTGAGTAAATATAATTTTGACAACTTGACAACATTTAGTTATGAATTTTAAAGTATTTTGAAGCAAACAATCAAATACACAATTTTCTCAATATGATGACTTCACGACGCGAAATTTCCAAATTTCAGAGTTTTTCGCGCACAATTTCCCCAAATGGACCGGTTCTTTTCCCAATTGAGCCAAAACAATCGCTGTTATCTGATATCATGTTACAACCAAATGGGCAACATACTACCTAATGAGTATAAGAGTATGGCTCCAAGGCACTGAATATGCAAATGATTTTACATGTATTTCAATTACGCATGAATAATCCAGTGTCACTATAAATTGATAATGTTGTGGCAGTGTGTATGCGTCGCTATTCCTACCACACTAATCAGTCCTTACGGTCTACTCCTTTACGACAAAATCGTGGCCAGTAACTTAAGAGACTGATGATGGCAACCGGATGTAATCTTCGTGGAAATTGTTCATTTCATGCCTAATATTGTCAAAACATTTATTTTGACAAATAAAGTTGTTAAAAAAATTATTACAAAAGATTGTCAATGTTTTGTGTCATTCTCAAATGACCATTATTAGATTTGAAATCCCAAATAAACTTTTGAATATTTATATGTTAACGTGACGTTATCAAATTATTGCTTCAAATAAACAGTGTACATGCATTTCGTCTTCATCATTTGTCTTCAGACAAAAAGCACCTGAAAATTATGCCGCTTATGTAAAATGTCATTTTACCGCATGAAAAGCCTAGGTATATTGATTTTTTTGTTTTAAAACTATATACCATAGACACAATTGAAATCTTTTAATTTCTGCAAAAAAAATGATTGTTCATTTTAATTAAATTAGACCCCGAATGAGTTTGAATAGATGTTTCCGCAAAATTAATTTCAAATCAGCTATATCTTTGTAGTTGCGGTCTATGATTCTTAATTGAAGCAGTGATTTTATTGTATACAGTACTGAGTAAACAGAACATCCGTACAAAACTGGAATATGTGTTGGGTGTTGTGAAAACACGCTTCGCAGGTATACTGACCTATTGTGTAGACTGTGATGTTTTGACAAAAGGGATAGCATGTGTGTATACAGTTTGCTGAGGTGATCTACATGTTTGATTTATCATTTTTGTTTTTAATAACTTATTTAAACATTTAAGTTTAATAAGTTTAATGTGTACACATAAACCAATAATTCTTTAGTGCCGTGCCTGACTCAAAGAAACAAACTTCTGAAATCAAGAGGCAGAAACAAACAATTGATATTAACAATAGGTATGAACATAGACTATGTTTATGCTGCTTAGCACTTCAAATTATGTATTGGTAACTTTGAATAAAAACTTGGGATTGGACCAGATTATAGGGTTTAGAAATAGCGATTAAAAAAAAAGAAATTTAAATGAAAAAAATCAAGCTTAAAAAACATTTAAATAACGAGATATTGTTGTATCTGAATATTTCTACATATTTTTACATATATGGTTTATGGGTTGGTTGGGTTTAAGGTCATCATAAATACATGTATACATATATAGAGGAGAAAAAAATTAGCTATTGTTATAAAATTGTGTACATAGATCTTTAATATCCAATCCTCACCTTGTATTAAAACTTTGCTTTTGAATGCATGTGTGGATAAGGTACAGTTTTACCATACAGGTAATCATAACTAAATACAGGAAACAGTTTCATTTCTAAAACTCATTAACGAATTGAGCTATTGTAATTCAGCTTTTTAAATATATCATACTTGAGATCTTTCACACGATTACGTATAATGTGTATAATGTGGGCCGCGTCAAGATCACCTATAAGTGTTCAAACGCAGAAATATGCTCAAAATGCGAATGTTTACCATCAAATATTGATACTATGTATATGCCTCAATACATCACTTGTTTTAACAGATACGGGAGTAAACCTTACTTTGCTCTTATTGTGTTTAAGCGTTCTTAATTGTTCGACTTTATAAATGAAGTTATGTCAGCATTCAGTCCTCCATAAGCTCTTTAGTACTAAATGATTTATTGTTTATCTTCTCTACCATGACAATGATACTTTACAAGGGAACATTAAATTATATTGAAGTTGACATTGTAAACATCAAAACATAACAACGTGTATAACTTTCCTCTTAAAATACGTTTCTGTAAATATTGGCAAGTATCATTTGTTTATTTGTACCATGATTTATATGTTCTTTAAATTGTGTATGGGCTGTGAGGACCGATTTATATATGTCTCAAGGGGATATTTTTAAGGCTTGTTGAGTGTTCTCATAGTTCCTCGAAGATATAAGTGTTTACTGAAACCATTGATTTATTGCATTTTTTTTTTATCCGAAGATTCCATTAATCAAACACATGAAAAGTTGTCATAATCTTACTTAATATATATCACATTGAAGTGTATGTCATCCACAATTGAAATTTTCAAGATTACAATACCAAACTTAATGTCGGAATAATGCTCTAGGTCCATTATACAGCTTAACTTTGTGTATTTGTATTATTCTCACACAACACAGAGGTATTTTCCTGTCGATACAGAAGTAATGCAGATCATTATGTTATGAAAATAAGTGGAAGAAAAATCGAAGATATTGTTCTGTAAATACAAGTTTTATTCTCGATATTAAAGATGTAACAAACAACAAATCATTTCTTCGTTAGTAATGCAATTATCTTAGATTACAAATGTTATTTTGAAGTTCAGACAAAGTTCTCACACGTTTGTCTTTTTATCTCATCTATTTTTGAAAGCTAGTGTCATCACCTGAGCGTTGGCGTCTGCGTTGGCGTCCGGTTCAGTTTTGTGTTTAGGTCCACTTTTCTTATAAAGTACGAAAGCTATTGTATTAAAACGTGGTGCACTTACTTACTATCATGAGCGGACTGGGCAGGCAAATTGAGATAACTCTGGTTGGCATTTTGACAGTATTATATGCCATTTTTATACTAAGACAATTGAAAATGTGGTTAAGTTTTGTGTTTAGGTCCACATTTTTCCGTAAATATCAAAGCTATTGCTTTCATACTTGCAACACTTACTAATTATCATAAGGGGAATGCACGCAAAGTTATATAACTCTGACTGGCATTTTGACAGACTTATGGCCCCTTTATACTTAAAATTTAAAATTTCGTTAAGTTTTGTGTTTTGGTCCACTTAATTCCTAAAGTATCCTAGCTATTGCTTTCAGACTTGGAACAATCGCTAACTATCATAAGGGAACTGTACAGGACAAGTTGCATAACACGGGTTGGCATTTTGACGAAATTATGGCCCTTTTTTGACTAAGTGACGGTGAATATTTTGTTAAATGTTTTCTTAAGATGTTTAAATGTTTTCCACTTTACTTCTAAAGTATCAAGGCTATTGCTTTCACACTTCAATGATTTTCATACTATCATGAGGATACTGTACCTGGCAAGTTGAATTTGATCTTGACCTTTAAATGAATTTGACTCTAAAGGTCAAATTATTTAATTTTGCTAAAATTGACATTTCTTCTTTATTTATGATCAGATTTGATACTTACTTAGAAAAAACAACAACACTTACCTTACATACCACAATAGGCTCCATCCAAACCATCCCCACGTACCACACCAGTATCCCCCTCCCATTTTCCCCCAATTTTTCTTGTGTTTGAAAGATGATCTAATTAATGACTACATCCTCACACTATAACCCCTTTGCACCCCTTGGTTAGCTTGGATGTAGCACTGGTCTGATAGTAATATATTTGATTGTTAGTTGATATAATTGGTCTTGGGCTAATCTCTTATCTGGAACCATACTGTTTCTGCATTAATCAACTTGTGATATATCCACAGATAAGGCACATTTTAACAGCCAAATAGCCCAAAACTCCATGACACGAATGGGAGCTTTGTATGTACTAATACACAACATTGGTAACTGGTGTAAATTTGACTAGTAGCCATGAACATTCTTGAAACATATGAAACTAAGAAATCAAAATAATATCTATGTATATATTGTTTTCTAAGGCTATTAACAACTGGACATTCGAGTAAGAAATGGAACTCATCTTCGAGAACGTCACAGTGTTAACATAAACACCGCTTGAGAAGTTTAAAAATTGGTCTTTTTTAACTGGTATTTATGATATTACGCACAAGGTAAATTAAATTTTCGGCTAATTATAGGTGTTAACCTTTGATCGGCGTATACTATGTTTTAAGGTTTCGCATCTAATTGTATGAACTAAAGGCCGTGGTGTCAAAATTATATAGGAGCGACTGTCCGGTTTGTCAAAATTATGTAGGAGCAAATGTCCGGGATTGTAAAAACAATGAAGGCGCGATTGTCCGGGTTGTACAAATCATGTGGGAGTGACTGTTCAAGTTAAAGTTCAAGTCACAACAACGTAGAAGCCAACCTCCGCCTTGCCAAAATTAGCGTAAGAGCGATTGTCAGTGGGAGTGATTGTCCGGATACCTATTTAAGTGAAATGCCAAGCTGTTCATTGTTTATGAAATTAATAAAATGTACTAATCCATGCGCAAAACCCTTCTCAATTTTCATTTTTATCTGCATAGTTCAATATAACATACTAAATGGTGTTCGTAAATAATATAAATATTTTAAGTCATGCTTTCCAATTCCATTTTGAAATTTATTTTAATAATCTGTGAAATAGACAGTATTTTATTTCAGTAAAATCAGTACAAGAAAGTTTACATACTATTTTTTTACCAATACTTTCATTTTCTCATACTTTTTAGTTAAGTGAAATATTTTTTAAACAAGCCCAAATGTTACTTTCAATATTTTTGGATAGTTAACTGTTTGCCTTATTTATTCATCAAATGAAATGCATGTGTCCTTTTTTATAGTTTTTCCACTTCCACTTAACATATTTGTTCTTAATAATAATATAAGGGTTGTTATTTATGGTTTGTTGCTAAGCCATTAATAAATACATGTGCATAATATATTATTAATCCATGTCTTACGAGTAACATCATCATTGACAAAACCGAAAAGTTCATTGTTTCCCTTTTCCGCACGTTTTTTGCACCCGAAAACAGAACACGAAGCCATGTCGAACAACGATTGTCTTGCAGAAATCCAACAAAAAGCATACGTCTTTTAATAAAACTTGTATAAAAAGAACTATATTAACATTACACGATATTGAGTGTCAAAGTTGACTTACAGCGCGAAGTGTTCACGCTTCGATCCGTAATAACAATGGACGAATTTCCGTGTTATACGCGTTGTGTAAAATTACGTCACTACCAAAATAGGTGGCGGAAATACCCGATCAGTTTACGGAAAACAAGATCATCGTTTTTTAGTATCATAAAATTTGTTGCCATTGCTCTTGATGATTCCACTCGTTTTAGAATATACATATTTATAAAATAGCATTTTTCGTTATAAAATCGGCATTGGACCTTCAATAACTTCTAAGTCATTGCCATTGCAGAAAAAATCAAAGCGCTAAAGTTAATGAAATTGTTCGCTTTTGCCTATTAATCTTACACGAAATTCAAAATTAGGTTATAGCTGTTTAAATTGCAAGTTTGAAATGAACACTCAAATTTATTAAGAGAGTGTATTATCGAACATGTTGAGATATGTGTGCACTGTTTATCATCTTTTTATTTTATAGAGATAACTTAGACAAAATAACAACAACATGTCCCCACGTTCTGATAGCATAGAACATATGAAAAACTAGTATATTTAGAACCAGTTAATAAAACATGCAATCACCTTAATATTAAATGAATATTGTTGAGATACCAAATCCTATTTATTCGAGAGAAATCCCCTGAACTTAGGCTACATCACTGTGTCTGTGCACTGCGTACAGGATGTAACAATGTCCAGTGTAAGGAATTCTGGACTACTCTCTGCATTTTCAAACAACACATAGACACAAATTGTAGCCCAGTTACAATAATGCATTATATTCCGTATCGCAGAATTTCAGGTTCTGTACTCGGTCACTTAATAGTGAGGGGAAGACATAATTGAGTATGGATACACACAGTTTTGCTTTAAAAATGAGCAAACAAACACCACCGAAATAGTATAGTGTCAGGATAAAAGGAAAATCGTTTAATTATCTAACCACAAATGTTTGCCATACTCGGCCAGCACGTCTTAATATCGTTCCTGAACGCCCGAATATGCTACCCTTATTTGCCAGTTTGCTATATTTGCTACATTTGCTATTTTGAATTCAATTAAATATCGAAAAGCATTGTGCTAAAATGAGCCATTTACAATTCACAATGAGATTTTTAACAATCGCTTCATGTGAAAATAGGTCTTATGCCATATGCCACCCATCATAGCTATAGCCCACCAAGTCTGCGCATCTCTCAGTCTGGTCAGAAGATACATAATTAGACCATAATACATTGAGCGATTTTATAGCAGACAGCATGGCCCCTGACCAGACTGCGCACATGTACAGGCTGGGCTTGAGCTACGGTAGCTGAAACGCCATAAGATCCATTTTCGCTTGACGAGGCTATGAAAGTGTGGTTTGAATTTGTCGAAAGAAAATTGCGTGTTAATCAAATATTAACATAAGGTATATTTATATGGTGGAGAAATAAATTCATAATAAGCCATGTGAGGACACGTATGATGTGAACTCCCTTAGTATGATTTTTATCTACAAACAATAATGTTTGGTTTGACTATGATAACACAGAGTTCAAGCGGTGAATAAGCAACTAACAAGTGAAAAAATATCACCATTGTTAAACTTTTGTTTTCAATTTAAATGTTTAGAAACGTAAATTTCAAACTTTATTTAAAATCAGCATTTATGCATGAAATCATTTTTTATAAAGATATTTCTTGTTATATTAAGTTGTTTTTTAGAATCGGTTTTAGCAATTAGTATTTTTGTCATTGTCTTTAGTATACTTGTAGTTATTGGTGAACTCATGTTCAACTTCTTATACATTGAGAACTGTAAAATTAAACGAACGTAATCTTATACTATTGTGTTTTTATCACCAGTGCAATTAAGGATACATGAGATATCGCCGCTACCTTGTTGAGAACAAAAGAACGTTTTCCACATATATCAAATTTAACCCCGCTGTATTTGCAAGCACTATCCGATCAATAACTCATCAACGAAATGACAGATTGGCTTGATACTTTACATGTGCATTGGCCTTGTACATAAGATTACCCTTATTAAAATTGGAGTCACTCAATCAATGGTCAAGGTCACTGTCACAATAAGTCTGAAAATCGTTTCTGATCAATAACTCGTCAACAAATTTACCGATTGGCTTGATATTTCCCATGTAAATTGGAATTATACAGAAGATGACCCCGATCAAAATTTAGGGTCACTAGGTCAAAGGTCATGGTCACTGTCAAAATGAGTGGGAAAA
Organism: Dreissena polymorpha; assembly: GCF_020536995.1. Taxonomy (NCBI): domain Eukaryota; kingdom Metazoa; phylum Mollusca; class Bivalvia; order Myida; family Dreissenidae; genus Dreissena; species Dreissena polymorpha. Next base: position 26,791,435 of record NC_068359.1, on the reverse strand, counting down.
AAATCGTTTCAGATCAATAACTCGTCAACGAATTGACCGATTGACTTGATACTTCCCATGTGCATAGACAACAAATGACCCCTATTTAAATTGGGGTCATAAGTTCAAAGCCCTGTTTTTGGGAAATATGCCTCCGATAGCGAACTCTTGTTTCAAATCATGTCACTTGGATCAAACGTGTTTACCTCTTTTTTATTTGTATATAGTGATAATTTGGATATGTTCAAATTTGCCTCAGACCTTGTCACTTCTGTGTCACACAACTAGATAAGATCAATTATTACACAAACATCACAACATCTGCAGATAACAGTTAATGCCTGTATTGCGCAGGTAAGTGGCTCTCTTGTTATATTTAAATTGTCTTGAGCCTTGAAAACCATAAGTGGCTTTTGTCATATTATACGAATATCAAATCAAACTACCAGTACCCTCTGACAAATCGCCATGAGGAGAATATTTCAGAAATGATGAAGACAGTTTCATCAATTTTCAATTTCTCATTTATCCAATAAGTTTAACTGTAATATGCATTATTTCTTCTTAAAAAGGACATTCATTAAAGCTGGATTTGAGTCCTAACTTGACATTAAAGTTCAAAGTGTTTGTTTTGTACCCATATTATCTGGTTCACTTAAAGCAATTATTATCTATGCTTTATTGATTAAACACACCCTGAATTTTAAATATTTCCTTTTGTATGCCAAAATAAACCAACCATAAACTCAGGTTTAATGATATTATTTTAACTTACCCTACTGATTTCATACCGTAATTATTCTAAGTTTTCGGACACTTAAATAAAAAAATCCGAACATTAAGATACGGAAAATTAAAAAAAATTACACGTGTCCGAAAATTTAGAGACAAAAATTTTGTGTCCAAAAAGTGTAATTATATTCAAATTAAAGCATTAAATAAATGCACAATAGTGTTTCTACTTTAAAATAAAAACAACTTTACAGCTGTGCATACTCTTTCCTGAACAAACAAGAAAAACATTAAAAATACTGCTTCCTTAATAGAAACATATCATTTTTAAAGCTTTATTTACCCAGCTACGGAAATATTATGGACCATTGACCACAGGCATGCGTCTCCCAGGTTTTATGACCTTAATCCGTCTGTTAATCCCCATGATCAAAGTGTTACAAGATAAGCGAATACAGTGCCGAAATCTGGGAAAAAGCGCTGTAAATTATTATGTCCGAAAATTTAAAGTCATTTATGATAGACAAAAACGCGCATGTCCGAATATTAAGAGTCACGAAAAATAATTATCTTGGTCTAAAAAGAGGGTGTCCGAAAACTGAGAGTGTCCGAAACCTGAGAGTGTCCGAAAACTTAGATTTATTACGGTAGTTACTTTGTTTACTGAAGTTATAACCTTCAACCAAACTTGAGTTTTGTCTTTGATTGATAATAGAAGTGTTAGGCGTTAACCGACTTTGGAAAATTGCGAGACGGGTGTGATTTGTTCAGCTTTTTAATTTAGCTGACCAGCATTAAGAGATGCTAAAAATTTTCAGGAAAATCATAGGTTAAGAAATCTAAAGCTGCCGTGCTTGTAAAACTCATTTAGAAAAATGGCAACATTTTCGCAATCCGCCATTGACAACGGTTCTGACATGGTCCAAGACTTCTTGTGCTCGACCTGCGAAGACAAAAAACTGGATAAAATAGCTGATTTCTACTGCGAAGCGTGTGTTTAGTTTAACTGCGAAAAATGTATTGGCATGCACAGCCAATTATATACAAAACATGCCCCCTTTAGCAGGGGCGATATGAAGAAATGGCCCGTGGCCAAGAAGGTGAAAGATTTTCTTCTGAAATGTGATGTACATAAAGAAGAAAACCTAACAATGTTGTGTGATGAACACAGTAAACTGTGCTGCACAAATTAGGCATTCCTGAATCACAGGTATATATTTTTTTACTTCACTTTAATATAGAAAAAACACCTTAAGAAACAAATATTGGGTTTTTTCACTTTTTTGCAAGAAAGTCAAATTATTAGCAATAAATTAGCAATTTTGTAGTATCAACGAAATATTTGTTATTTAAAGAAACAATTAATTTGTTTATGTACAATAATTATAAATATAATACTGCAGTTTTAAGCATCCTTTGTAAGTGGGTCAGTTAAATCTCTGATGAAATAAATACGTACGGTTTAGATATACAATGTATATAAATGAATATTTGTGTATATACCATGTTACCATATAGTTGGAGTCTAATATATGATCTACCTCATTGTGATTTTACCAAATTGTTTTAGATGTATATGATAAAACGTTCAAAATATGTTAGTATTGTATATCATTTAAACTGGTTTTGAAATTCTCTTATCTTTAAGACACTGCCAAAAGGTAACTCTTATATCAGACAGAGTAAAAATTCAGTCAACAGACCTTGAAAAACTGTCAGTTAATATCCAAAGTATTCTTGAAGAAATGAAGAAACTTCAAGACAACCAAGAGGCTATCATTCGGTCGGTGCAAAGTTCATATGATGAGCAGTTACAAACAATACATGAAACTCGGCGTAAAATAAACGCAAAATAAACGCAGCCTTAGACACGATTGAACAGAAGACACTGAATGAAATGAAAGATACTCTGACCAAACTGCAAGCCTCTTCCAAAAGTGATGTTGACAAATGCATCAGGCTTCAAGATGAAATGAAACAACTTAGAGACGCCATACAGGACATTAGTGATAAAAGCAAGCTGGAACTATCCTTTATAGCAAACAGGAAAGTGAGGAGAAAAAACAAGAGTCTAAAATCTTTCTAAAGAAGAACTCTCTTCAGGCTAAAGTTTCAATAGCATTCAGACGGAACCATGAAGTAATACAGTACTTGTCCAAACTGTCAGGTCTTTGCAAGATTGAACATAGTACCCAGACATTGATGGTACAAGATAATCCAAACAAGGTGTCCACTGTGCAGGGGAAGTCTGTACAAAATGTGAGAATATCAAGCAATTCCCATCAATGCAATTTCATTGCAATCTGTGTTCTCCAGGATGGACAGGTAATGGTTGTTGACCATTCTAATTGTCAAACCAATCTTCAGTCAACAAAATGAAGCTGGTATTAGGAAAGAAGCTTCAGTTACAACAAAGATGTACGGGTATTGCCTTCCAACAGGAAGAGCTGTTTATAACTGCTGATACTGCACTGTACAAGTATACTGCGAGTGGGAAACAAGTCAGCAAGATGTATGAGGATACATCAGATAAATATACTGGTTAGAATCATAGTTTATTAATCTTCATTTCTTGTGGAATATACTTAATAAATAGACTTAAAATTTACAATCAGTTTTTTAATTCAGCCTAAGTTAAGAATAACATTTTTATCTTAAGTTTATTTAGACATTCACTGTATAACATACATGTATCTATAAATAGACACTGAATGTTGCTCAATTACGATTTGTAACATGAAATCGATAGTTTTGGTTTATTTTAAAATTTTAATAGTTGAGTTTGAACTTGTTAAAATTTTAATTAAATTTAAAGTTTGTAACAGTTAGAGAAACGAGCTACAATATTTGCGATTAACAAATGTAACTATTACTATCTTTGTGCATTATTGTCATGCAAAATATATCAGTGTAAAGTGGCAATGACATTGTAATTATGTGTACATGTATGCATAAACTAATATTACTGCATGTAGTTACACCATCTGACACATTCATGTGCATATTGAAGCAAAATTATTTTATTCTATGTTGTTGTGGAAGACTTCAATTCTTCAAACACATATCACATACAAACATGTCTAACATAAATAGAAAACAAAAGACTGGAACAAAACTTCCTGCCAAGCCTCAAGATCAATTATGATTGGTTGTATACAGATCTTAAATATTTTTTCTCTCTGTTGTTGAGGAACGCATTATTAAAACAGTTTAAATAAGATTTTGTATTAACTACTGTACATATAATTCAATATATTTATATTACTCTGTTTTGCAGTACACAGGTGTGCTGTGAGTCCCACAGGGGACAAGTTGTACATCACTTATACCACACAGAAAAAGCTCCTCACCCTGGCCAGGGATGGCTCAGCCCTGGCCACCTTTACTGACCCTGCACTACAATTGTCATATGGTGTACATGTTACACCAGCGGGCCAGGTGCTGGTATGTGGATTGGGGTCCTGCACTATCCTACAAGTGGATAGTGAGGACAGAAAGAAGCTGGCTACACTTGCTACAAAAGAAGATAGAGTGCTGGACCCAAATGCAGTCTGCTACAACAGACATACTGGCTCCATCATTGTGGGACTTTATTGCAGCAACAGCATACTGGTGTTAAAAGTACGATTGAATAATGTTACATGTATCTTGATGTATTATTTAAATGATATAAATTTCCACGGGATTGAGTTGTTGTGAATAAGAACGCGGTTTATGATACCAAGTTAGTGTTTTATTTTGTAAATAAATAATTTTGTTACATGTCGTTCAAAGCATATAAATTGTTTTTGTGAACATAAGAACTGCTATAGAATGTAATATGTAGTTATTGTCTATAATAATTGTATTTGTATTTCTCTTTGACTTATTAGGTTGACATGAACGTCTTTTCAAAATACAAATATATTTGTTGTTTAGAATAAAATTTATTTAATATAAACAATCACAATTAATTTAGGAAATACTTTATTTAAAAATAAAAGAAATGTATTGAAGGTTACTTGAACTTTGTTTGATCATTGGTTTTGAAGTATGATGAATAAATTTGTTTCCTGCACTCAAAACACATTTATTTTGTAATCTTAAATGGCTTTATTTCAGCATGTTGTTATTACTCACTGTTCTCTACTCTAATAGAGTCATGAATGTGCATTGTTTTTATATTTGGCATTCGTTTATTTTAACGTAATAATTTTTTTATTAGCCAGAGCTCCAGCAGTACAATTGTGACATCTTTGTGAATACAATAAATGTCATCTCCTGTAATTCAAGACATGCCTTGTTGCTTCAATCGTACAATAAAAACGGTTTATGTAGTATAAGGGATGATGTTCGATTATTATTGTTAGGGAACACAAATTTTCCAATAATTTGTCTTGGCTTTATACTGTTTCATTCTTGCAGTTATTCCCTAACTCAATTTGGATCCAATTTTTGTATTTGATTTTCCGAAAAAAAAATACACTGATTGTTCAATGGGTTATACAGAGAAAGAAATTTGTGTGTGAAACTAAATTGCTGCATATCAATAAAGACAAACTACCCCATATGCAAGATTATTTGAGTAATTACATTACAATCTGTAAGTGTTTTAAATTTGTTCTAATACTTATTGATATATATGACTTTAAAATGTGCATTCTTCCAAAATTAGGTAAATGCAAGACATTTAAGCAATACCCAATTGTTGCCAATACTTACAACCAATTTAATGGATATTTTTTAAATGTAATTAATTTTGTATTAAGGATGTTTGCATGAATTTTCGGTTTTTAAATATTGACGAAATCCATTGTAATCAAATTCAATGGAGTTTCAAGATAGCAATTACCTGCATGAAAGGCGGGAAGTGGATTCTTAACAATTCTCAAACAATGTGTCGTATCTGATATGCCAATCACAATAAGTGTCTACTGATTCGTTTCAAAATGTTTAAATGTTGATTGTATTTTAGAACATTTTTAAAGACATATTTGTTACTGATTATATTTTTGTTCAACAGTTAAAATGAAAAAAGCACTGTACGTGTGCCAAATATATTGAAATACCAGTATTGTAGTGTTTTTGTTGTTTTATGATTGCTTTCATATTTAGTCTGTTGAAAAAGATGAGATCCATCGTTTAAATATGCTTTGTAATTCAATAATCACAGATCCATAATTAGAACAATATTGGAAAAGGTCCACTTGTTAATGTTTGAAAATTATCTAGGCTCTAGCCTTTGTGGATTTAGAAAAGGGAAGATTTAAAGATTTAAGTTTTGATCAGTTTTCGATGGATACATATTTTCAGATTTGTATCTAACCTGGGCACGAAGTGCTCAAGGTGACATTTTGTGATCATCTATACAATATCTTTGCCGAGTTTGCATCTGGGTCACATGTGTCCAATAGCTAGGTCACATTTATTACTCAATCTGCGGAAACTTCACATCAGTTAATCTCTGTAAATTCGATCTCACAGGTAATCACAGACAATTTTCGGTCAGCTTTTCTGAAAAATCTAATATAAGATATATAAGATTTGTAATACTTTTGTGCTATACTATTTATATTGATGAGTCAAAAGATGTGTCCAGCAAACCACAAATTCGAAGAAAAAAACAAATTGACATTAGCTGAATTCTTATTGATCAGATCAATTTGACTGATGGTCTTTTTCCTAACAAAAACCAACATCAACGCTGTATATATTTTTAAAAAGATATTTCTTGTTAACATTATTGTCAACAGTATTGTAAATGTATATAATATGTTACTTGTTGAGTGCTGATGATTTAGAATGCATTTTACATTATTTGTACTTGTGCTTAAAATTTAATACAAATACCGGACACACACTATCGGACTTACTTGTATGTTTTGTTGAGTTGGGTTTAGTTCAAATTATGCCATTCGGGTCAAAACTGTCCCAGCCCTCTGCGGATAATTGGTTGCCGCAATATGTATATAGTGAAAACAATTCTCAAAAAATGTAAGGCTCAGATGTTTTGTATTTCTCAAGTGTGTTCAATTCATGCCCGTAGGGTCAAAATTGGCCCCACATTGGGGGTAACTTGGTTAAATGATATCTCTGCCGAGTTTAAACATGTTTAAACATTGTCAGTGGAAAACATTGTCGCCAGGGGCGCAAGTTTCATTACATGGCACTAGAAAAAACTTGTGAAGACTATTAAAGTCACATGTTAAGGTTGGGGAATATAAATGTGTCCTTCTTTCCTTCCTTCAGTCTGTAGGATGTCCGCTGTCCTGTGAGTGCAGTGGTTGGTACAAGCGCTTCTCACCTAGGCGATCTGGGTGCAAACCCCATTTCCAGAAGCATGTGAGTTTGGTTTTTGTCACCACACTTGGCAAGTGGGGTTTTCGCTGGGTACTCTGGCTTTCCCCGACAACTAAAGACCACATACTACTGAAAATAGTTCAGTAACAACTATATAGCTTGAAAGTGCAGCTACAATTTAAACTTCGCCCAACCTTTCATGAGTTTAGTAAATTAATTAGGGCGGAGTGCTGGGACACACATAATGCAACATATAATGCAGCCACAGGGTCCTCACATAATGCAGGTTCAGGCACGGAATGAGCTCATAAACCTCGACATGCACACATACCTTCTGTCTGTTCCACTTGTTTTGTTTCGAGTGTAACTTATAAAGTAATGTTGCTACAGAGATGAATTTGCGAGAGTTGCAACTGGAGCTATGGTTCATTTATAATATTAGCCATAAAATACATTTTTTTAACACGTGTCTTGCATTATTCAGAAAGTATTGCTGCTTTGCAGCGGAAATTGTAAACCCGCATGTGAACTTGCGCATCTTCCTATTTTTGGTTCATAGGGTTTTGACATAGCTGTGTTAAGGCCACTTTTTTATATTTTTTTTTCACTTGTGTTGCGCATAACTCGAAAAGTATTGCTGCTTGAGGGCTTAAAGTTAATAAACATATTAATCCGTGATTGCGTGCGAGGCCATATTCTGGTTACATTTTGTAAAAAAAAATCGAGTAATGGACGCTTTTTCAAACAATAAATACTGTTTTAACTTTTGTTGCATGTAACTCAAATTCCTGCTTATGGGCCGATACTTGTCAAACATATTTTCTAGCGTTTAAATTGCATCACCTCAATAATATGGTTCAGTTTTTTGTCCGATACAAGTAGAGTTTTCAGCCAAAAACTGAATGTACGGGCTTCTGTGTATTACTGACACATTTAAAGTGGGTTCAAAAATGGTTGTATAAACATCACAAAAGGTCCTGAGAACTGTTCAGTTCCCTGAAGTCTCCGATAAAAAATAGAGCTTCGGCCCTCTTGTTGAGTACGTGGCATAAAAAAGTTTCTTTCAAGAAAGATGAAGTTCAGATTAAGAAATATCAATTTATGGATATTCAACGAATTGCCATGAGATAGATACACTTTACAATGTCAGCTTGATTGGCAAAGTAAACTTTGTAACTTTGTATCAGTACTACAACTCATGAACAAAACACAGACTGACAACATGTATATATTACAGCATATTGTTGTTTCGTAGTGTTTCCTACCCTAATATACTTAACTCATTGAAATTGTTTTAAACTAATGTTACATAAGCTGTCTTACAATCACTGCAAATGTGCACTCTCGTTGAATGCAATACAATTTATCTGGCAGGGTATCAAGGTCAGAATGCAAAAATCATATGTGTAAATCGTTCTTTCAATGTTTTCTTGTTTGCTTAGGCAAGAACAACATTTAAAAAGATAATTAATATTTGCAAAAGGTGTCATGCTCCTGACGAACAATTATATAGTGGTATACATTTATTAGGGCTGGGAATGACTATTCGAATATTTTCAAACAGTGAATTCCTATTTGAATAATTGATTGTAATGAATAACAATTTCAACAAGTCCTACGTTTGTAAAACAAAATGCCCCCTTCAGCGCTTTGAAGCCACACAGCACTTATTTTGAAGAAAATTGTTTAGTCCAACTTCGCCAAAAATCAAATGACCGAAACAAAACTCAGTCATGTGGGAAGACTTACACACCAAAAATCAGCTAAATAGCTGAAAGTCCAAGGCCCATAACTTCACCAACAATCAATGAACTGGAAAGAAACCAACACTACACCAGTATGTCGTGTAGTTTGGCTCACATATTAAAAATCAGCTCAATATCTGAAAGCGTTGCGCACAAAACATACGGAAAACAGTGTTTATAGAGAAATTTGTTACGTTCAAGGCAAATAACTTCACCCAAAAATCAATAGACTGGATCAAAACTCACACTTCATGTGTTGGTCATGAAGGGAGACTCACAATCCAAAAATCAGCTCAATGTCTGAAAGCATTGCGTAAAAACCCTCCGAAAAAGCGGAATGCCGGACGTACACACCGGTGGGCATAAAAAGTGCAAAGTCGCATGCTTGATTCAATGCAGACGACTTTTGTGAATCAGTCATTGTTTAGATAACAGCTGGTATAAATTTTCGAGATAGGAGCTGTGCATAAATTACGTTTCTCTCCTGGAAGGAGGGAAGGGTTTAAAGAAAGTGTGACCGTTTGTGACAGGAGGAGGGGCTCAGGCAATGTGTGACGGCACACATTTATTTATTGTTTAATTTTCTTTCTATTTTTGTAGTAGAATTTTATAGTTTTAAAAACAATTGTCAAAAATTGTGTCAATTTTAATTATTTTTATTTCGCTGAATAACTGTGACGACCATTGACAATAACCTATTTTAGTACTCTTTACGTTATTGTATTAATGTTACACTTCTTTAATTTTTGTTGTAGATAAAAAGTTTATCAGGTGTTATTTTATTTTTCTAAAGTGTGACGTTCTTTAGGGTCTGAGATTTGTGACAGTTTGTGATAAAGGGAATGAGGGGGTTAAAAATGGTCGTAAATAACGTGATGTACCTTATGGACGGTCCCATAGTTGGCAATCCGTGGGATAACGCCGTTATTGGTTTTATCAAAGAGTATACGCGGGTATTAATACACCTCATTTTATCTTTTGCCTATGATGTTATTGACATTTCAGCGTCTCGTAATTAGGACAACAGACAAACGCGACCTAGTTTATATGTCTAGGTATACACAAGTTGAGCATTGGCAAACAAAAAGTCTTGACACGATAATGCCACGTTTGATTGACCACACTTAATATGTAAGCAAGCTATGACAAGATAATGCCGCATTTGATAAATCATAGTTAATATGAACGCAAGCTTATCTGCTTGTCAAGACACCCAACCGCACAAGGTGTTTTATTGATGAACTTTGGCAAATACATTAGACAAATACTTCTGTTTAATGCTGTGTCATCTTTGGAAAGCTGTGATAGGGCACGTAAACCCTTAGATTTATATAGGACTTGGTGCTTCAATCGTAGTTGGTTTTTTCTTGTTCACTCTGAATCATTTTGAATTGAACATGATAAAAAATATATCAGCGTAAACTAAGATGACTTTGAATTTGTATTTTTATATTTAACATTTACCAAGTAGTTCAAGCTAAATTTCTCAACTGTGTGTATGCTTTGGATACAAGAAGACCAATATGTTGTGCCCACAAATAACAAATTAGCCTAAGAGTTGTAGATATAAAGCAAATAAACAAAAAAAATAACTTCTTATAGAAACTTTTCCAAACGTTAATATCACAATTTTGTAGTCTAAGATAGTGAATAGAAGATTTGTTCCAACTAAGGCAGAAATGATTTTTTTGTTACAACATAGCTTAAAAAACTTCCGATTTACAGCAAATTTCATATAATTACTTTGACCTATTTTTATAACATAACGATCTGCACTTTACTGAGTGATTTAATAACTCATTCCTTCTTTTTATATGGGGAAACATCCATCTGTCGTTTTAGAATAATACATGTACATGTGAAAAGTTTAGCCGGTGAGACAAAGGGCGTTAATCTGACGATCGGTTTTCTAGTGATCACGAATAGTGTAACCTTGAAAATGTCATTTGCCGATGACTAACACTTTGATATGATAAAAAAAACATTGAACAAGCTTAACCTTGTCTTATTTATCGCATTTTTTTATTTTATCACAAAGACGCAATACATAAATTGTTAAAGTGAACTCTTAAGTATTTGAGACACTCTTGAAACATTTAACAAACATTGCAAATATTTTCTTAAGACACTTGAAGCATCAATAAACAAGGCTTAAAAGCCCACACAAAATATGCAAGAATAGATTTATCGAGGTACAAATTAAATAAGGTTTACGAAGACACATATATTGCAAACTGTGTGCATTTTGCATTATCTGTACGGTGCTCACCCTTTCTTGATCCAAAGCAATCTTTGAAAGATAAATAGTGCATTTTGCAAAGAAGGGATGAAGCATTTTTAAACATAGGGTGCTGAAACTATTAAAATGCCATGATTTCAGATATTTAACGGAACAGAACACAATATGCCCTGGGTAAGTTTGGCGAGTGATATAACTCTGCTGTGGTGAACTAATAATTCCACGCTCTCGGGAAACGATGCTTTATGCATGTGCATAAACTGTCGTTCCAGATTAGCCTGTGCAGTCCCCACATGCTTATCAGTGTAAATACCTTCTGCCTCCACTGGATTTTTGTTAAGAAGAGACCGCCTTTAAACGAACAATTCAGTACAAACCGAAAGTGTCGTATATGATTAACCTTGACAGGCTGCACATGCTTATGTTCGACGACACTTTACGCACACAGATTAAGCCCAGTTTCACAAAACAAGGCTCAGTTAGTGCAACTGCAAAAGTTTGTGTACATTGTTTTGAATATTCGTATGAACAATGGGATGGATATTAAATAAAGGAGTAAAAAGAAATAAAAAAGTATGAAGCCAACAATATTTTGTCCTGTTTCACTGTTTTTATTCATGTCCATACTTAATGTACGAACTCCAAGATTGTGCACAAGAAATAAACACTGGACATTAAATGAACTGTAAAAAACTAAAAATGAACGCTTCAGAAACTGAATGCATAGTGTTTGGAAGTCGCCCTAAATTAAATAAGTGTAACACTCAGGGCATTGATGTATGTGGTGACAAGATCAAGCGACACAGTGGCATCAGATATGTGTGCGCATTTTTGGATGAAACGCCGAACGTTAATGAACACATTAAGAGAAAGTGGAGATCTGAAAGGTTGAATTATTTAAAAATAAAAAGCCTTCGTTTATACTTAACACAAGACGCCACAGAAACACTATTTTTTTCTTTAGTCATTTCCAATTTTGACTATTGTAACGTTAGTTTGTACGTCATCTCCCAGTGTGAATTGGCAAAATTACAGCGTGTTCAAAGTATGTTTGCAAAATTGGTTATAAGCCTTAGAAAAAGGTACAGTTCAAAACAATCACTTTATGACCTGTACTGGCTGCCAATCAAGGCAAGAATCCAATTCAAAGTTCTTACATACATGTTTAACTGTACAATTGGTAATGCCCCTGCCTATTTGACCGAACTTCTATCCACTCCGATTTCTAAACGTAATCTTAGATCATCAGCATCATCAATTTACTGTTTTAATGTATCTTTCAACAATTAAAGATCATTCAGTGATAGAAGCTTCAGAACTGTAGTTCCAAAACTAGTAAACAACCAACCTTTGAGTTTAAGACAATGTACTTTAATAGACACTTTCAAAAAACAACTTAAGACATACTTTTCGGTGACTATTTTGCATTATTTTAGGTAAAACGTGATGTACCTTTGATCAATTAATGAAGAATCTCCTCTTTTAAAGAAAAGATTTAGAAAAAACAACACAAATGTATATATACTCGGGAAAATACATCATTTTTTAATGTTTTGTATCGACTTCTTTGAAACTTGGAACTGGTGTTCGTTCTGTGAATTGCGAATGAGGCTTGCCTCGCTCGCTTATTGTGAATCGGTCGCTGTATCACTCCATATAATTGTATGTTTTTAATTTGTGTTTCTTTTTTAATTTCTATTGTACAACGCCATTGAATATGTTTTATACGTAGTAATAGGTGTTCAATCAAATGCTCAAGTTTTAAGTATATACAATCAATTTACAAACAAATGAAAATGCAAATACCTATTTTACCATTTGTCTTGTGTTTTAAACTGTGTAATAACTATCAATACTCAAACTTACAAAACACGATAGATTCTTAAAAGAAGTTTTCAGATTTACAACTACACTAAAACTATGGTTCCAGTGTTAAAATTACATAAAACCGTATAATGTAAGATTTGCGTGTTGCAATTATAACGGACATAATGAACAAAAATGTAACGTAACACAAGGAGTGCATTATTACAACATAATCAATTATATTTATGAATCCAATATGCAAATACCAAAAACAAACCTAATCAAGTAAACACAATTTGCAAGTTTTATAAGTTGGTTGCTAGGTTAACTGCATTTTTTCATGCAATTATTAATTACATATGAAATGAGAGTTTCTGGGTAAACAACAGTTATTTTTGTATTAATGAAATAATGAATCACATATTAGTTTTATAACTGTCAAATAAACTTAATTTGATTCACATGTGTTTGCATAAACATTTAAAACAGATCTTAGGCTAGCTTTAAATCCCTGAACATATTGGATAAGTTCTTTCCCTTTGCATTCAACAAATGTATTTGTATTACTTTCATTGAAAGAATTAAGTACTTGCCATTAAACGGTTTACTTGCATCATCCAGAAGTAACATTTTGCTGGTTATTAGTATTTGTATATTTGCATTAGTTAACATATCAGAGATATCTGTAATGAGTTTTTGTACGGTGTTACATTCCCAGAATAAATGTGCAATTGATTCTTCTGACATTTTTCAAAAAGTGCATGTATTACTATTCGACAAAAGTATATGTAATATTCGTGGATTCCACACTTGTCCATGTACTTGTTTGCATTGTATGATATCATTTTCACGGTATTCATTCCATTATGTTTGGCATTTTGGGGTGTCAGAGTGCCACTTGAACACATTTTATAACACAAATTTAAAAGAAAGTGATTAGACAATTAGTCTCCCCAAAAATTTCGCAATAAGAGCAAAATATCATCCCATTGACCACACAAACCATTTTAAAAACAAACCATGTCGTGAATTACAGGTCATGGAATTTATTGCATTTACCGAGATTTCACGATTGTACTGTTGGAATGCTGACTTATGTCAAATTCATTACTTGTATATGTTTGAATGTTAATTATAAAAACAATTACATGAATTTTCGAAAGTGCATGTATTTCAGGAGAGCGAAGAGTGAGGAAGAACTATATGCTATAATAAAAACTAGTGCATAGAATGTAATATATGTAAAACTAATTATTTCAGAAAGCAGCTCAGTATCCCATTCGTTATCCAAGATTCGATTCATTCATCCGGTTATAGTTATTCGGATTACAAAGTGTAAACGTCCACTACCATTTGTCTATGTCATGTACGTTCGGTTACAGTAGCAAACTTATCAAATTTAGCCCTGATCTTTTGGCGACATCCACTTGTTCTACGCGAATTTATTTACAAGAGCGATGACTGAAAAATAATTACAAGAACAGCTAGCTTTGTCAGTTCATATTTATTATAATGTTTTAATGTGATACCTTACGTAAACACATTCATATTCTATATTTGAACAATAGAAAACATATGAGAGGAACAATCCAAATTCTATAAATGGAATTAAATGGCCAATGGCGGAATATAATTTACACCAGACTAGCACTAGAGTAAATAAACCTCAGCTATAGACTAGCACTATAACCGAGTCATGTCGAGGAGACGACCGGAAGTACTGCCCTAAAGATAGCCTAAAGATTGCCCAACCCCAGTTGCACTATTTATTTAGCTTCTCGTTTATGCAATAATCGCCATCACACAACCCACACCATTTTATGCTATTTCGCCAATGAATGCAATTCCTATTTCAACGAACACGTTGCTGGTTCGAAAATAGATATTATACATGCGCAATCGCTAAGGCCATCCGCAACCGGCAAAATAAATTCTCGGTACGCCGTACTGTGCAACATAACATACATGCGCAATCGCTATCCGCAACCGGCCAAATAAATTATCGGTACGCCGTACCGTGCAACATAGCATACATTCGCAATCGCTAAGGCCATCCGCAACCGACAAAATAAATCCTCGGAACGCCGTACCGTAGGTTTTCAAGCCAAAAATAGCTATTTAGGTACGCCTAAGCACGCCATGCCATCGAGCGAGTACTAGAACACCCATACCATCCCGAAAATAATTTTGAAAGCATTCCTGCCATCCTCACACATACGAGCACTACGTGATAGGTGACAACACAATGCTATGTTTACCTCCCCCGAACATATGTACATCAATATATAGTTACCTATTTATAATTTTAATGGTTCCGATCACCTCCAAGACATAGAATTTCGGCCTAAATGACATTTTTAAATGACGTACCAAACATATAACATGAGTTAATACTGACATATGTTATTGTGTCAGATTGTCATAGATCTCAATAATTTACTGTCGTGATAAAAACTATATCTCACACAAGTATGCAGCAATAAAATTACCTTATTATACGCATTCATTTCATTTCAATAAGGCACACTTCACAGCACTTTTATATGGCACATTTCAGTAGCAGAAACACTCAAACATATTGGGTGACACTTTGTTTCCCATAATGTCTAATATATAACAATCAAGTAAAATCGTAAAATAAAATGACATTACAACTTTGATTTATGAATTATGTAACACAGTACAACTATGATGTGTATACCTCACTTCTATTATTTATCCCTTAATGGTGATTTCAAGGCCAGAGTAAAAACCAGAGATAAAACTTCATCAGAAATTATCAGATGCCAAATGTAAAATAACTCTGGAAAACTATACCCGAAAACAACCAATATTAACATGTAACTGTGGACATTATGTAACTCAACAAACATAACGGGTCATTTTAGCCAACTTTTTAATGCGATTCGAATTTAAAGAAGTAAAAGTTTACTGGTCGAAGTATAGCGTAGGACTGACCAAACAATGAAAACCCCGTGCACATTCCCTCCTATGTCCGCCTGAGTGTCCATCACTCACGTGACAATCATACGCATAAACGAACCGAACATTTACCTGCGGTGTACAATGCGTTATTTTTAGACCCACGTTCTGTGCTAAACTCCGTAACGCTCAGAACTGAAAGTTCAATTCACTGATGTCGCGTCTCAGCGACATACTGGATATTTTACTAGTTCTGGACGATAGCGATATATCCATGCAAAGGTCGCTATCCACGGTTTCAGGCCCGACGATTCAACAGACGTCTTACCGACGAGTCGTGTACAGTTTGTGAATGTAACCCGAACGTTTTCCGTGGTCGCCCGCGACAGATCAACAACCTTCTATTAATACACATTCATGTCGCTGCAAGAAGGCACACGTCACAGCACTTTTACACGACAGGTTAAGTAGCAGAAACACTCAAACACATTGGGTGACTCTTTGTTACCCATAATTTCCATTCAATGAGGTCGCGTCTCAGCAACATCCTGGATATTGACCTAGCTCTGGACTATAGCGATGTATCCATGCCATGGCGCCGCCGCTATCCACGATTTGACGCCCGACATTTAAACCGACGTCATAACGATGAGTGGTGTACAGTTGGTGAATGTAACCCGAACGTGTTCCGTGGTCGCCCGCGTCAGATTGGCAGCCATTCTGTTATAAATATCTCGGCAGTACATTTGAACATCACAAAAAGGTTTAACATATTAACAACAATCTCTTTGGGTGGGTGGGTCCTCACACATACGAGCACTACGTGATAGGTGACAACAAAATGCTATGTTTACCTACCCCGGACGTATGTACATCAATATATAGTTACCAATGTATAATTTTAATGGTTCCGATCACCTCCAAGACATAGAATTTCCGCTACAAATACAAATTCTATGGCATGTTTAAAACTAGTTTTAATAAACACTTGCGCAACGAATCTAAATATATATTTTGAGTCCGACGTCAGATAAGTGAACGTCATCATTTCTGAAAAACCTGGTGTTTTCCCATACTATTATCCTCGCCGGAAATGCCATTTTAATATATTTAATATATTTTTATTCGCTGATTCTGAATAAACGATAATAAATTCCAACGTAAGAGATATTCTTGACAATACAGATTCAAGCTTATATTGAGCGACCATAGGCAGAATCGAACATAACATAAAAAATCGATATATGGGGCTCTTTTATCTACGACAGGCCTTTGCTAGATCGCCCTGGAGCATTACAAAAATATGTTCGAAATGCAGTACCATACGTTAATCCTATGATAAAATGACGACCCCGAGAGCTGGCCATACTTCTGCTAACATATACAACTCCCTGAATTTATTAAATGAACATATCGCCGTTAAAAGCTAATTGCGTGTTTTTTGAAATGCCTGCGAGTTGCAATTATTTAACTCTATATTAAATACATTCCATAGATAAGCCGCCATTGGAGTTGCTGCCGTGTTCGCAAACGGGCCCAGTCTTCGAAAACGCTATAACCACGTGACCATTGCATCATTGTTTACAACGCCATTTGCCTGAAGGATGAATAATAATGTCATTACCAGCCTAAGCTCACGCTGTCTTACACCTGCACATTTCGTTTAAATCATGTTTACATTATGTTTTCCCATAGTGCCGCTTTAATTC
Source organism: Dreissena polymorpha (assembly GCF_020536995.1). NCBI lineage: Eukaryota > Metazoa > Mollusca > Bivalvia > Myida > Dreissenidae > Dreissena > Dreissena polymorpha. The sequence goes on along the minus strand of NC_068359.1, from coordinate 26,774,024 downwards.
GTAAATGCACTCCGTCTGTTTTATGACCACATTTTCAATACTCGTATAACCCGCCCCATGTTAACTTTACTATCGACCGCTTGTTTTTGCGTAGTTTAAATTTCAACTTTAAATATCGTCTGCTATGATTTATTTTACCCTGTCAATATAAAATGCACTTTAACGTTTAATTCATGGGCGCAGCTCACTCTTTATTTATACATGTCATTGACTTGCACGTGTATAGTGTGTCGTGTTTTTCCAGTTGTAATGCATTTTTCACTTACGAAGCCACGTTTGTTTTGTACCGATATCGTATATATTATAAATGTTGATAACTTGCTAGTGCACAGGGAAAAAATTAAAATATATCTTTAAACGTACACAGTATTAACATTTATCGATCCAGATCCAAACACAACCACACTGATTGTGCTATTTAGTAGTTCTTCTTTGTTTTGAAATGCGCGGAAGCGGACAACATGTGAAACCGGCGCTCACGTTACCCAAAACGTGCATAGGTCACAGGTTAATAATAGTCTGGAGGATTCCGTTTTGTACATGAATAGCCGACCTAATATGATCGAAATCACTCCCCTATTATGAGTATTCAAGCTTTACGCAAACCGTATTTTCTGTCTCGCTTTACAGAAATAAAATTGAACTGCCTTGGCAAGATCGTTGGTTTTGAATTATTGTCATCAATCCATCAGGCAATGAATACATACATGTATATATATATATATGTACGCAAAGGAAATGACAGACAATATACAGTATCGAGTTTGATTTGGATGTCAGGTAAATAACATAAATTATTCCCTGCACAAACATCATTTTAACGTGTTAAGTGAAATAGAAATTGTCATAGAACAATTTAATACATTTATAGCACTTCTAATGTTCACATACACTCTTTAGTAAAACTATCATTAGTTTACTATCATATCAAAGTGTTCTAATTTTACAACAACATATTCTCATGACCATTTATATAATCTTAATAATAAAACAAGATGCATGTTAAACAAACACTATTGTACTTTGAACACCAGGATACTGTTTTTTTCCGAAAGTCAGATGAAAATGCAGGCGGTGTGTCTGTTGTAGCAGACTGACCAAAGGTCAGCAATCCCATCCTTAAGGGTAGCAAGAGTGGCCAGTTTTCTTCTCCCCTCACTGTCCAACTGTGTGATGTAGAATTTGGGGTATATGCCTCCACTTACCAGCACTTAGCCTGCAGGTGTCACGTGTACACCATGTAGGGCTTTTAGTGAAGGGTCAGCAAAACTGGCCAGGACTGAACCATCCTTGGCCAGGGTGAGAAGCTTGTTAATGGAGAGATTAGTGATGTACAGCCTTTCCCCTGTGGGACTCACAGCAACCATATGTACTGCAAAACAGAGTAACATCAAAATATTGAATAATCTGTAAAGTATTTGATAACAAATCATATTAAAACTGTATTAATATTGCATTGTTAAATAAAATACATTATGCAACAAATGATTAAGGTCATTAAAATCAAATAATAATCATTAATAAGGTTTGGCAGGAAGTTTTGTTCCAGTGTTTTGTTTTTTCTCAATGTTTGTATGTGACTGGTGCTTAAAGAATTGACGTCTACCACAACAACACAGAAGGTAATACTAACACTGCAAAATGCACATGAATGTGTCACGTGATGTAACTACATGCAGTTATATTAGATTATCCATACATACACATATGATAACAATGTTATTGACGCTTAAATTTAGATATTTTACATGACCATCATACATACAAGTAACTTTTAGTTATTTTTGTTCCTGAAATTGAAAAATTATATATAGTTTTTTGATCAATTATAAAAGACAACGGTGTTCTTTACAAGTTCATACTCAATTGTTGTACATGTCAAACACACCGAAAAATATTGACTAAAGGTAACAGTCTTTTAAAACGCACTTTTTATAGACATATCATACACTGAATGAACTGAACTTGATGTTGAATTATTATCTGTGGCTGCAGTAATACAATTATGCTACATTCTATTTATTAAACATAATAATATTAAGATTTTTTATTCTTACCTGTAAATGTGTATGATTTATTCTCGTACATCTTGCTGACTTGTTTTTCACTCAGTATTTACTTGTACAGTGCAGTATCTGCATTGATATACAGGTCTCACTGGCGGTAGACAATACCAGTACATGTATGTTGTAACTGAAGCTTCCTTCCTATCACCAGCTGCATGTTCTTGACTGTGATAAACTGGACCTCATGTATTTTAGGAGCATCATTCACAGTCACAGCCACCTCACTGGGTGTAATTTCTAACATACCAACTGGCCTGCCAGTAACACTCCAGTGACTGCTCACCTGGTTCTGCTGGTCAAGCAGCTTGACATTCTCAGTATTGTTGTCTGCAACCAGGACCTGTCTGTCTGGGAGAACACAGATGGCTGCAATACTGCATTCCGTTGAATCACTTGATATTTTCACATGTTGTACAGACTTTCCCTGTACAGTGAACACCTTGTTTGGATCCTCTTGCCCCATCAATGTCTGTTCAATCGTCCGAAACCCGACAATTTGGACAAGTACTGTATAATTTCACTGTTGGGCTGAAATGTTATAGAAACTTTAGCCTGAAGATAATTCTCCTTCAGAAAGGTTTCAGACTGCTGAATTTTATCCTTGCATTTGCTGGTGGCTATACAGGATAGTTCCAGTTTGATTTTATCACTTATGTCCTGTATCGCGTCTCAAAGTTGTTTCAATTCATCCCGAAGCCCGATACATTTGTCAACATCACTTTTGGCAAGGGCCTGAAGTTTGGTCAGAGTATCTTTCATTTTCTTCAGTGTATTCTGTTCAATTGTGTCTAAGGCTGAATTTATATTTATTTTGGCGAGTTGTCTTTATTGTTTGTAACTGCTCATCATATGAACTTTGAACATATTGAATGCTCGCCTCTTGATTGTCTTGGAGTTTCTTCATGTCTTCCAGAATAGTTTTTATAGAATCTGACAGTTTTTGAAGGTCTGAGGACTGACCTTTTACTTCGTCGGATATAAGTGTTAGCTGTTAGCAGAGTCTGAAAGAAAAGAGAATTAAAAACACTGTAAGTTATATAAAATACCTAATACTTTATTTAAAGCTTTTGGCATGGAAATCTTAAAGTACTTTGGTAACATCAGAATGAGAAAGATTATAAATTAGAATCCAGCAATACATGGTATATATGTATATACAAACATTCATTTAGTAGCATCTAAAACCTAAGTATTCATTTCATCAGTTTTTTACTGGATGTAAAATCAAAGGCCCATTTAGTGATTTACTAAGAATGCCTTCTGTCTATATTTACTGTACATGCAAAAAATATTGGTTTCTTAAAAAAACAAAAAATATTTAATATAAAAAAAAGTTCTAAAATACCGTATAGTTTTGCAATTATTAGTTTATGTTGATTAAAATATCACGACTGGTATATAACATGAATTGAACAAAGTTGTTAAGTTTTCATATTTTCAGTATATTCGGCAATAAATTTTACTGGGCATAGGTACCAGGTAACTACCAGTTTACTATAAATAACGCAAGTAGATTGATCATCATCGTCACGTTGTAAACCCATGAATACAAATTGTGCATGCGTAGTGAATTGTACATATTTTATATTAAAAACAAGCAATCTACTTGCGTTATTCATAGCGTGTATATCTTTATGTCACCTATTTTTGCGATGTACTTTCGATTTCACATTGCGGATTTTCATTACCGAATATACTGAAAATATGAACTTGTTTTAAGTTATGTACGTTAATATACCAGTCGTAATATTTTGATCAATAAAAACTAACAATTGTAAAAAAGACGGTATTTTAGAACTTTTGTTTTTTCGTCAATCGCGGCTGATGGTCCCTTTAATGACAAGTTAGGACTCCAATCTAGCTTTAATCTTTGTCAGAGGGAATTGAAAGTTGGGTTTAATACCACAGTTTTCAAGATTGGCCCATGATAAAATTAAAATAGCACAATAGTATTTTGGCAAAACATACCGATTTTAATGAAGTTGTTGTTGTTATGTCCAAGAAAACACATTAAGCTATACATTGGCGTATTCATCATGTATATTTTCCAATCTTTCAACTAAAACTATTTAGATGTTTTCATTAAAGGGGCCGATACTACGGATAAACATGCGACAACATTTAACAAGAACAAGATGGCCGCTCACCTGAGACATGCAAGTGAAAACTGTTGTATGCAGACCTATTGATGTTTGTGTAAAAATTGTGTAGTTATACATATAAAAATCATGTAAACTCTAGGATGGGTCAATTTCAATTCCAGTGACATAATTTGAACAGATTTAGTAGAGAAGCACCGTATGATGTCATACACCAAATATCACCCTTAACCTTGGTGTTTCAGAGCATAAGATTTTTAAGTTGTTTAATATTTTAGTCTATATAAATCATGTGACCCTAGGGCCTGGTTAATTGTGACCCAATGAACATGATTTGAACAACTTATTTGTGGAAAACCATACACACCATATCTTGAAACCATGACCCGTGTAGTGAAAGAGATTGTTAAAGTTATTGACAATATTAATTTATGACAGTATTTTGAAAATACCCATGTATTTAGCCATGTGGCGATAACAGACAGTGAAGACGATTTTGACTATCTGAAAGCAACAGTTTCTCAAAACTTGCCTGAAGACTCACAAGCCAGAACAAAGATTCTTGCAGGACCTTGACAACTTTCCTGACTCCTATGATGGGAATCGAAGAAGTTTTCACAGATTTGCTAAGAACTTAGTTGAAGAGATATGCTTTTTCTTCTGTCCTGTAGAATTTGTAATAAGGGTGATAATTATGTCATAGACAGACTGCGTGAACATTTTGCTGTGAATACAATATTGCATGATGAATTAAAGGATGTGACTATACTTCAGCTTATAAAGATATTGTGACATGAAGGTGATTCAATTTGTATTGCAAAACATGAAGACATTTAAAAGAATTTTATGCAATCATATTGCCTAGATTTTATTTACATTTTAACATATTTGATCTTTACTAAATAATTTGGACATTAATAATGCATATTCCAAATTTATTTAAAAATATATAAATTTCCATCAATCTATGGGCAAAATAAAACACAATTATGTAAATATTAAACAAAGCCAAAATGTAGTATACATACATTGTATAAAAGTATAAACAGTTATTTACAGTTTAACCCTTTCCCATTCAGAGGCAAAGTGAAAATTGTTATGTACAAACAGCATAAAACCAGAACAGCCTGCGCAAAACTCAGTTTGTTCAGGTTGTATGCTGTTTGCTGCTCATCAGTATCAAAGGGTTGGAAAAGAGGCCTTTAAAACTTGAATTAGTAAGAAAGGTCTTGCATTAAATATAACTTTTTAATAAACTACAAATGCATAAAAATACATATCTTAGTGGTCAATGGTTAAATTGAGGTAAAAATGTTCACAAGATAAGTAAACTTTGACAATAAACTGATAAATAAAACTATTGCCCCTATATAGCCTTGTGCTGGAAAAACTGGACTTAATCCATGCGCCTAAAGTGTCGTCCAACATCAGCATGTGCAGTGCGTACTGGCTAATTATGGCGACACTTTTAGAATATCGTTTTTTCGCTAAGAAAAAATACTTTAAGTGGAAAGTGTCTTTCCTGAACAGGCTTATCCAGGATGACAGTTTACGCACATGTATTAAACGTCTTTTTCCCAAAGCCAAGCTCATATGTTTGCAACAATGGCCGCCATTGTTCCAAAATGGTTATATTTTCCAGCTGATATGTGAATAGAAGTTAGTTATAAACATGTGTTTTAAAAGCGTCATCATGAAATTTATAAATACATTCTGTAATCAACATGCTTCAGGATTTGTGTTAGCCTAAAGAAAATCTGTTGCATTGATTTCCCCTGCTTACACTTTGATCGGTCCATCCACTTGATTGCTTAACACAAACACGAGATTTCGAAAAGTCCGTTTAAACGGGTTGCTAATGAGTCTTTTGTTTTCATGGAACGTCTCCTTCTCGATTGTCTGGGCAAGCTCACTGCCGTCCTGCGATAACACGTTGTTCTGCGACAACAGGGCTTAATACATGTGCGTAAAATGTAGTCCCTGATAAGCCTGTGCGGTCTGCAAAGGCTTATATGGGAAGCACTTTCCACCTAAATGGAATTTCTATATTAAGGAAGTCTCGTCTAAACAAAACTCAAGTCTAGGAAGAAAGTGGTGTACATGATTAGCATGTGTGGACAATAAAAGGCTAATCTGGGACGACCTTCACGCACATGCATTTAGCCCCGTGTTCCTAGTGATTGGACTTTATCAGATAAGAGACACAAATGTGGTCTTCTAACAGACCAACGTTATAAACCACTATATCATCTTTCATGCTATCTTTCATGGGAAATGTAATCACCAAACAATGAATACGTTTTAGATAAATTGAACCTCTGTGAAAACTGGACTTAATGCATGTGCGCAAAATGTCGGCCCTGATAAACCTGTGCAGTCTGCAAAATCAAGCTGAACAGGGGGACACTTAACGCTGTTATGGTGTTCTTTGTTCTTTGTTTAAAGAAAAAACATGCTAAGCGAAAAAATAATTTAGTCGGAAAGGGTCGTCCCTGATAAGCCTGTGCACTGGCTTATATGGAATGACAATTTACAAACATGGATTAACCCCCATTTTCATAGAGCAAAGTTCCTATAAAAACCAACAGAGTTAAAAATAAAAAATAAGTTCTCGCCAATTTTTGGCATTACGATGAACCTTTTATAATATTTAACACGTGACATCATAAAAGCTCATTTGATTTCATGAAAATTACATGTAACAGGCAGGTCAAGGATTTGTGGCGTGTGATTTGCAATTCGTTTACATTAAATCCCTACAATGGCACTTAACATGAAATTGAACGTATGCCCTCTGAGCATCAATAGAAAATAAGGTTGTCAGAAACAAGTCTATTGCAAACTTTGTGCATTTCACATCAGCACCCTCTTGGTGAAAAACAATTTTTACAAGAGATAAGAACGCATTTGGGCATAGAATAACATATTGTGCAGATACCAACGCTTTTTTCCTGTTGTTGTGAAGCGGCCTTGCCCCCCACCCCCCCCCCCTTGTGAAAAAAAGAGAAGTGAACTTTTCATAATTGTGAAAAACAATGAGCCGTGAACTTTCTAAAATTGTGAAAATTTGAGTCATGAACTTTTTGATATTGTGAAAATTCGGGTCGTGAACTTCTTGATATTGTGAAAATTTTAGTTGCGAGTTTCCCACAATTGTGATAAAAGGCCATTCTAACAGAAGAAAAAAAGCCCGGGAAACTGATAAAATTGCCAGGATTAAGAAAATTGACAAGACAGAACCCAGTGCACCTGGGTCACTTTTGCAAGCAATATAACTCGGCTGTGATAAAGTAATTGAGCTGCGCTCTCTTAGAACCAGGCTTAATGCATATGAGTTAAGTGTCATCCCAGATTAGCATGTGCAGTCTGGGACGGCACTTTTCGCTTAAACTTGGATTTTACTAAGAAAATACGTCCTTTCAAAGGGGTCGACACTTTACGCACATGCATTAAGCCCAGTTTTCCAAGAGCGAGACTCAACATATGAATTTGGAGAAGACAGAGGATGGGCACAAATGCCGTATGCTACCAGAGCAACACAATCAACCAATTAAACTTGCCACCTTTGATGGGAAATATAATAACCAAACAGTGAATAAGATATAGGTAAATTAGTGACCTTGTTTTGCAACACGGCAGAGACACGGATATCATCGGATAAGCACGGACCAACACGTTATCTACACTTTATCTACACGGACCCTACCATATCTTCAACAACAATTAGAATCACTATAGCGATACAGACCACACATGATTTGCCCGTGACTGACACTAACTTGTTTAACAGCAGGTTGGCTTTAGGTGACTAAATCAATTTGGCTGCCCGGTTAGTGCAGTGCTTGGTAAGAACACTTCTCACCTGGTAGTGTTTGAGTCTGGCTGGTGATAGCCAGACCGAAATAATTGTCTTTAGATTGTGATCATTGTTTATATGGATTGTAGGGACTTTTTGTCGACTTTTTTAAAGGTTATTACAAATTAATTAACTTCAATAATACAATACATATATAATATTCTTATAGCTATTGTCAGCCTGTGTATCCTAGTATATTATATTTAATTTTAAAGGCATCATTCTCAAAAATGTTATTTTAAAATTGAAGTAAGAACAAAGAAAACTTTTACAAACTATCACACAAATCTTTCGAATGCCTAGGCATAACCACATGAATGGTCCTGGTCGTGTGACTAAATACATGAGGAAGAGCAAACAAGTTAAGTCACTAAGAACCATGTCCTGTATTATCATGTAGGCATACGTGCCCAATCACAGCTTTCCTCAGATGGCACAGCATTGAAATGACGCACGTGTCTAATTTATTGCCATCTTTTATCTATAAAGTAGCATCGTGTGCGGTGGGTTTTCTTGAGAAGAGGATTACCTAAATTTTATATTGAGTGTCATTTACCCGATATTGGTATTAAATTGATATACACGTTGTACTCTTAAGCTCAAAGAATGTGTCTTGTTGAAAACTCTCCTGATAAAACATTCCCACTAGGTTAACGTACACGTAATCGACATTTGAAAAAGATATGAATTTAGTTACATTGTTTGGTCGCCAGCTTAAATAAAATGTTCTCTTATTGGCATTTATATACATTGTAAGATTGTAAAAACAAATACTTTATTCGGCTTTAAAAACATGTAACAAGTGCTTAATAGATTTACAAATACTTTATTCGGTTTTGAAATATCTATAAATTGCTTGAATAGATGTACGATGTTTTTCACGCACATTTTATCAAATTTACTGATGATACACATTTGTGTACCCTGACTTCGCACACTTACATAGTGCAACCTATTAGATGTCCTTAATTAAAGACTACCTAAAAGGGCTTTAAGAGTGAACCAATAGTTTTTATCTGTAACTGAACTTCATATTTGCAACTATCGTAGAGCTATAGTCAATACGACAATACGAAGTAAATGGGATGATCATAACAGTACTGCAGACTTTCGGGCGCTGGTATTTCTTATTAGTTATACTATGTAGTTCCTACTTATTTCTAGTGTTTTGTTCTAAAATGCTCCTAATATTCATTTTTGTTCAGCATTATATTTAATAAACGCCCAGTACCTTTTTAGTACTGAAGTGTGGGTTCCCTGACACATAGTTTGCTGTCCAACTATAATTATATTAGATAAGTCTTTATATATCAAATATTAGAAACATAAAGACACAGAGCAAATAGTTCTGAATAGTATTATATATACATCATTTTGTCTTTATCTGCTTTTCCAATCATGTACATTCTACAATCCTCAGATAATTGAAATCAGAAATCATGTAAACTGTCTATGTAGAACACTTATTAAAAGTTGCATATTTACTGTTTCATTATTTTCACATAGCAGGACCTTTCCACAAACGCCTGCAACACATTTGGGGACCTAGACACAGGACGCTGTTGGTGCACAGATGTAAGTATCAGGGTAGTGGAGAAAGCCATTTGAAATATTGATTTGCTAAAAACTTGTCGCACTGTATTATAGTGATGTTTGTTTACTACGTGTTCGCTATCAAAAGCAAGCAAGTCCTTTACTCCAGATTTATATCCTTTATATCGGGCGCTAGTTACAAATAGCATTGGAAAAATCTACCCTGAGGTCCCAAATCCGATCATATAGGGCTTAAGAAAGATGTGTTCATTTATTGTTGTTTCATTTTTAGTTGTTCGCTTGCTGACAACTAAGGTTTGTGGTATGTGTCGCAAGTCGGTCTGCTCTTAACTACGCTAATAACGATAACCAATGCATCTGCCTGGTTATACTTCACCACTGGTACACTGCAGACAGAATGTGTGTATGACATCAATAGCGTTTAACAGCTTATGCGACGACATTGGCAAGTTTGTCATTGAAATTTGTAAATATTGGCTGCTTTCAGGGAAAACGGGGCTTAATGCATGTCAAATGAGTGGTGTCCCAGATTAGACTTTGCACACTGATTAGCCTGTACAATGCGCACAAGCTAATCAAGGACGACACTTTCTGATTGTATGGGGATTTTCGTTTAAAGAAAGTCTCTTGTACTGGGATGACAATAATTGTATATGCATTAAGCCTTGTTTTGCCAAAATGAAGATTAAATTATCTTTATATTTATAATTGGAAAAAAGATAAAAGTGATAATAACTTCAAAGTAACCTCCCGACCTAGGGTTTTACGTGCTCGTCCCCCTGTTGTGCCGTGAGGCAGAAACAGTTGATCTGACAATCCGCCTAGTGTCGGAACACGCCCTGACTCGGGTAAGCCGGAAAATATTCAAAGAAGTGCACGGGCGACTTTTCGAGATCTGGGAGAAGTACGAAGACGATGACATGACAACTTCTCAACTTTTTCAGCACATGTCCGAGAAATTGGACGAGCTGGAAGAACGGGCACAGATGCACAGGCCATACTGTACTTCAACCAAGGAGACTTGGTGTCAACAGCAATGAGGAAAGACATAAAAGAATATTGTTTACAAAATTAAATGAGCAAACGTGTAATAATAAATTCTTTCTTCGGATTCCACACAACGGTTAAACCATTTGTACGTTGCAGCGTTTGTAATTCTGATCTGGAATTGGAACGGCAGTTTGGAAATCTAAGAGTTGTTTGAACAATGTACTGCAGTTCTCTACTGACTGGATACGCTTAAGTGTGCCCAATAGGATATATTTTGTAAATAAACAACAAAAGAAGAATTCTTAATTATGATTATTTGGTAAAGATGCTGTTATTTTATATTGTGAATTAAATAATTTCATCCTTAAATATTGACTTTGACTTACCGGTCCTGGGGGCCGTTTCATCAAACATCATGTGACAGATTTAGAATATAATGCATATTTCTAATAAACATTAATAACGATGCTGCGAAGCAGCTCGTCTAAGTTATCATACCATGAAAAAAAAATGGCGACCTATGCAAAAGACCGAGCCAGTCCGATTGAGAAAGCTCGATTTTCCTAATCGGCATACCTCGCTGATTATCATTGATAAAGGTATAGGAAGTTCAGCTATAAATAGGACAGCATATTCTGGGAAAAAAGATATAATAATAGTTTAAAAACGTTAATTTTAAATCAGTTATATTTAATCCATTATATGTTTATAGATCAATGAAACAACTATGCATTTTCTGTATTGTATTTGACATAAGTCGTGATTCAGTAAATAAATTGCGAATTAAATTGTGTATAATTAAGGTTCAACGCGATCATAAGTGTAAAGAAAACGAATTATTTCGAACCTGCCATTTGTAAACGTTGTAGCGATGGTATATAAACAGCATAATAGCCGTATGGCATCTGTGAAACTCGCTCTTCTGCGTGCTTTCTCATTGTGCATATTTAATAAACTTTTCAAACAGAAATTACAGAGCCACATCAGTGGACATACTATGTTTGATAATTCATTCGTTTGTTTGATATTGTTTGCTGTTTTAAACACATAATAACCTTACAATGTGTTCATGTGCGAACTCACGTATCCAAGTGCTCTTACCACTATGTGCTCATACCTACTTTCGGGAATCATCATGAAATTATTGCCGTACTTAACAAACAAACATGCCTAAGCTTATTAAATTAGAGAAAAAAACAATAATCAAAGGAGAAATTTTTTATGTTCATGCACATCGGCATGTGAAATATCGTCCGTACACATAGCATCATTAACTTAGGAAAGGAAACAACGAAATATTAAGTTTGGTATGATATACATGTGAAATTAAAGAGCATGGTGTAATTAAAGAGCATTCCAGTTTCGAATTTTTATGCTGAAAAGTAATGTTATAACCCACAAACGTTTTACTGTAACTGAAATTTTTTTTAAGATAAGTGGTACAGAAAATACACGTTGAATATCTTTTTAAAGAGATTTCTTGTTATATTTGATCGAGAAGGTAACCTGCCTCCCAGTTTCGCTGAATGGATCAAGTTCCCCACGGGTACTACTTCCCCGTACCCCCAATTTTGTTCGTACCCTACATTTTTCGTACCCACATTTTTGCTCGTACTCAAAATGTTTGTCCTACCCATTTTTTTTCCTACCCAAATTTTTTTTCGTAATCAAAGATTTGTTCGTACCCATTTTTTGGGCATAATTGTGTACCCAAAATTTTCGTACCCATTTTTCTTTCCTACCCAAAATTTCCGTACCCACATACACAATTTTGGTGATGTAGATAAACTTAAATAGATGCTTTTATATCAATCCTCTTCAAAAGCATCGTCACACCAGTACTGTCAGTACTTTGATTACTAAACATGAAATCATAATATTGCTAATTTCGGTTAATTGGTACATGTCATAATGTTCTTACCCATGGTCCAAATTTTGAGTGCATGTTGTTTAACAGCTTTTATATGTTCAATTGTCCAGTTTTAATTGTACATTTGAATTGTCGTACGAACTTTGATGAAACAGTCCCGATGCATCTCTAAAGTTTTTGCCTCATTATGATACCGGAAAATATGTACGATTTTTTTTTCTTAAATTACGTGCTATGAAAAAAAAATGATTTATCAATATCTCTTTCTGATCGTTTCCAGGTAAACATAGCCATGTAAGCAATTAAAGTTAAAAAAAGGCTCTAAATATAATAAGTTGTATTCTATTTTACACCTTTAAAGTGCATGAAATTACACCAAGGGAAACTAAAGTCTACAATTAATGGAAAATGTTGACTTTGTGATTTACTTAAAGAATCAATTATGTATAGATACTACATTTCATGTGAACCATGTAATGTAAAATTATATTATTTGAGAGCAATAACTGTTAAAGGTCAGTTTTTAAATATTTATCGAGCCCCATGAACTGGAGTCCTATGTGTCGTTGGGTAAACCATCAAACCAGCCAACTTTAATTGTCATTTTTAGCTCATCTATGTTTAAAAAAAAATATGAGCTATTGTCATCGCCTTGGCGTCGGCGTGTTTGTCGGCGTCCGGTTAGGAATTGTGTTAAGTCCTCTTTTCTCATAAAGTATCAAAGCAATTGCATTAAAACTTGATACACTTACTAACTACCATGAGGGGACGGGGCAGACAACGTTAGATAACTCTGGCGTGCATTTTGACAGAATTATGTGTCCTTTGTATACTTAGAAAATTGAAAATTTGGTTAAGTTTTGTGTTAAGGTTCATTTTCTTCCTCAAGTATCAAAGATATTGCTTTCGTACTTGCAACACTTACTAACTGTCATAAGGGGACTGTGCAGGTAAAGTTATGTAACTCTGACTGGCATTTTGACAGAATTATGTGCCCTTTTTATACTTAGAAAATTGAAAATTTGGTTAAGTTTTGTGTTTAGGTCCATTTTATTCCTAAAGTATCAAAGCTAATGCTTTCATACTTGCAACACTTACTAACTATCATAAGGGGACTGTGCAGGCAAAGTTATGTAACTCAGTATCAGTATAGGCTGAAAGTGTTGTCCCAAATTAGCCTGTGTGGACTGCACAAGTGAATATGTGAAAGCAATTTATGTAGATGCATTAAGACCAGTTTTCCCAGAAAAAGGTTCATGTTATGTTTTGAAAAGCTGTATCAGTGATTTTGAAAACACACTTTTAACATTTGATAAAACATAAGTAATTCCGTAAGTGCAGATACGTAGATATATCCCCGCTCTGGTAAGTGTCGTGACTTTTGAATAGGTTACACAGAGGATATTTGTTGGATTCGGTGGAATATCGATTTATTTCACGAGTGATCATAAAATTATATATACCAAGTCTAATGACAGTGCAGTCAAATAGAATCATCTTTTAAAGTTATTCTTACAATCCAGATTGTTATACCATTGATTGCAAATGATTGACAATGCACTTGCAAATCTAGTTATCAAAGAATTATTCACAAAATATATGTATTTACCATGTTTCAGGCTTGTATAAAACGAGGCCTCCATCCTAATGGTCGAACAAGGAATGCGTGCATGTAGTTTCTGCTCTCGTGGACTGACTTTTCACAGAAACTGAACGTTTAGACATTCGATTTAATGCCATGTAGCTCTGTAAAAAGGGGGCTTAATAAATGTGCTTTAAGTCCATTTCTTGGATAGAACCAGTACTTGTTGTCTCATTGGGAGATGTAAAGAACGCTCCCACTGTAGGGGAGTGTTCTGAAATAAATTATAAAGCATGTTGGTAAAGATAAATGACTGGCCTATAGTTTGATATTTGTGGTACATCTTTAATCCCCTTTCAATAATAAGGTGTCTTCTCCATCGCAGAGACACTGGGTAATCTGGAGACAAATGGGAGGTATTCTGAAAAGCCTGCGTTTGTTCGTATAGCTTCTTATGCAGGTTATAAGTCATCTGGTTTCAATTGAACCTGGTAAAACAGGGTTTAATGCATATGCATAAATTGCCATCCCAGATTAGCCTGTGCTGTCCGCCTAGTCTGAATTTTCTTTTAAGAGACTTTCAATAACAAAAGGTACCAACAAGCAGAAAGTTTAGTCTCACATAAGCCTGTGTGAAATGCAAGGCTTATCTGGGACATTACATGAGGCACATGCATTAAGCCCATTTTCATAGAGCAAGTCATCATTGTGTTATATTCTCTTTTTGCAGAGACGGGTGTGTCCCTACTTCTTCACAGCTCGGCCCTGCTTACGTACAAAGTCAGCTCCAACATTCAACTCATGAAGGGCAAGCGGTACAAATGGAGACGTACATCGCCGATATGAGGTCCACATTCCTTCCAACCTCCTCTGCTGGCTTTAATCTCAAAATGAGGTCCGCACAAGCAAGTGGGGAGGTTTTATTTATTCCAGCATCAGTCTCTAATATCAGCCTCGCTCTTGGAAAACGGTGCTTAATGCATGTGCGTAAAGTGGTGTCCAGGATAAGCAGTATGTACAGGCTAGGATTAGCAGTATGTACAGGCTATGATTAGCAGTATGTACAGGCTAGGATTAGCAGTATGTACAGGCTAGGTATAGCAGTATGTACAGGCTAGGATTAGCAGTATGTACAGGCTAGGATTAGCAGTATGTACAGGCTAGGTATAGCAGTATGTACAGGCTAGGATTAGCAGTATGTACAGGCCAGGATTAGCAGTATGTACAGGCTAGGATTAGCAGTATGTACAGGCTAGGATTAGCAGTATGTACAGGCTAGGATTAGCAGTATGTACAGGCTAGGATTAGCAGTATGTACAGGCTAGGATTAGCAGTATATACAGGCTAGGATTAGCAGTATGTACAGGCTAGGATTAGCAGTATGTGCAGGCTAGTATTAGCAGTATGTAGAGGCTAGGTACAGCAGTATGTACAGGCTAGGTATAGCAGTATGTACAGGCTAGGATTAGCAGTATGTACAGGCTAGGATTAGCAGTATATACAGGCTAGGATAAGCAGTATGTACAGGCTAGGATTAGCAGTATGTACAGGCTAGGATTAGCAGTATGGTCAGGTTAGGATTAGCAGTTTATACAGGCTAGGATTAGCAGTATGTACAGGCTAGGATTAGCAGTATGTACAGGCTAGGTATAGCAGTATATACAGGCTAGTATTAGCAGTATGTACAGGCTAGGATTAGCAGTAAGTACAGGCTAGGATTAGCAGTATGGTCAGGCTAGGATTAGCAGTATGTACAGGCCAGGATTAGCAGTATGTAGAGGCTAGGATTAGCAGTATGTACAGGCTAGGATTAGCAGTATGTACAGGCTAGGATTAGCAGTATGTACAGGCTAGGATTAGCAGTATGTACAGGCCAGGATTAGCAGTATGTACAGGCTAGGATTAGCAGTATGTACAGGCTAGGATTAGCAGTATGTACAGGCTAGGATTAGCAGTATGTACAGGCTAGGATTAGCAGTATGTACAGGCTAGGATTAGCAGTATGTACAGGCTAGGATTAGCAGTATATACAGGCTAGGATTAGCAGTATGTACAGGCTAGGATTAGCAGTATGTGCAGGCTAGTATTAGCAGTATGTAGAGGCTAGGTATAGCAGTATGTACAGGCTAGGTATAGCAGTATGTACAGGCTAGGATTAGCAGTATGTACAGGCTAGGATTAGCAGTATATACAGGCTAGGATAAGCAGTATGTACAGGCTAGGATTAGCAGTATGTACAGGCTAGGATTAGCAGTATGGTCAGGTTAGGATTAGCAGTTTGTACAGGCTAGGATTAGCAGTATGTACAGGCTAGGATTAGCAGTATGTACAGGCTAGGTATAGCAGTATATACAGGCTAGTATTAGCAGTATGTACAGGCTAGGATTAGCAGTATGTACAGGCTAGGATTAGCAGTATGGTCAGGCTAGGATTAGCAGTATGTACAGGCCAGGATTAGCAGTATGTACAGGCTAGGATTAGCAGTATGTACAGGCTAGGATTAGCAGTATGGTCAGGCTAGGATTAGCAGTATGTACAGGCCAGGATTAGCAGTATGTACAGGCTAGGATTAGCAGTATGTACAGGCTAGGATTAGCAGTATGTACAGGCTAGGATTAGCAGTATGTACAGGCTAGGATTAGCAGTATGTACAGGCCAGGATTAGCAGTATGTACAGGCTAGGATTAGCAGTATGTACAGGCTAGGATTAGCAGTATGTACAGGCTAGACTTAGCAGTATGTAGAGGCTAGGATTAGCAGTATGTACAGGCTATGATTAGCAGTATGTACAGGCTAGGATTAGCAGTATGTACAGGCTAGGATTAGCAGTATGTACAGGCTAGACTTAGCAGTATGTACAGGCCAGGATTAGCAGTATGTACAGGCTATGATTAGCAGTATGTACAGGCTAGGTTTAGCAGTATGTACAGGCTAGGATTAGCAGTATGTACAGGCTAGGATTAGCAGTATGTACAGGCCAGGATTAGCAGTATATGCAGGCTAGGATTAGCAGCATGTACAGGCTAGGATAAGCAGTATGTACAGGCTAGGATAAGCAGTATGTACAGGCTAGGATAAGCAGTATGTACAGACTAGGATTAGCAGTATTCACAGACTAGGATTAGCAGTATGTACAGGCTAGGATTAGCAGTATGTACAGGCTAGGATTAGCAGCATGTACAGGCTAGGATTAGCAGCATGTACAGGCTAGGATTAGCAGTATGTACAGACTAGGATTAGCAGTATGTACAGGCTAAGATTAGCAGTATGTACAGGTTAGGATTAGCAGCATGTACAGGCTAGGATTAGCAGTATGTACAGGCTAGGATTAGCAGCATGTACAGGCCAGGATTAGCAGTATGTACAGGTTAGGATTAACAGTATGTACAGGCTAGGATTAGCAGTATGTACAGGTTAGGATTAGCAGCATGTACAGGCTAGGATTAGCAGTATGTACAGGCTAGGATTAGCAGCATGTACAGGCTAGGATTAGCAGTATGTACAGGCTAGGATTAGCAGTATTTACAGGCTAGGATTAGCAGTATGTACAGGCTAGGATTAGCAGTATTTACAGGCTAGGATTAGCAGTATGTACAGGTTAGGATAAGCAGTATGTACAGGTTAGGATAAGCAGTATGTACAGGCTAGGATAAGCAGTATGTACAGGCTAGGATAAGCAGTATGTACAGGCTAGGATTAGCAGTATGTACAGGAAAGGATTAGCAGTATGTACAGGCTAGGATTAGCAGTATGTACAGGCTAGTATTAGCAGTATGTACAGACTAGGATTAGCAGTATGTACAGGCTAGGATAAGCAGTATGTACAGGCCAGGATTAGCAGTATGTACAGGCTAGTATTAGCAGTATGTACAGACTAGGATTAGCAGTATGTACAGGCTAGGATTAGCAGTATGTACAGGCCAGGATTAGCAGTATGCACAGGCTAGGATAAGCAGTATGCACAGGCTAGGATTAGCAGTATGTACAGGCTAAGATTAGCAGTATGCACAGGCTAGGATTAGCAGTATGTACTGTCTAGGATTAGCAGTATGCACAGGCTAGGATTAGCAGTATGAACAGTCTAGGATTAGCAGTATGTACAGGCTAGGATTAGCAGTATGTACAGGCTAGGATAAGCAGTATGTACAGGCTAGGATAAGCAGTATGTACAGACTAGGATTAGCAGTATTCACAGACTAGGATTAGCAGTATGTACAGGCTAGGATTAGCAGTATGTACAGGCTAGGATTAGCAGCATGTACAGGCTAGGATTAGCAGCATGTACAGGCTAGGATTAGCAGTATGTACAGACTAGGATTAGCAGTATGTACAGGCTAAGATTAGCAGTATGTACAGGTTAGGATTAGCAGCATGTACAGGCTAGGATTAGCAGTATGTACAGGCTAGGATTAGCAGCATGTACAGGCCAGGATTAGCAGTATGTACAGGTTAGGATTAACAGTATGTACAGGCTAGGATTAGCAGTATGTACAGGTTAGGATTAGCAGCATGTACAGGCTAGGATTAGCAGTATGTACAGGCTAGGATTAGCAGCATGTACAGGCTAGGATTAGCAGTATGTACAGGCTAGGATTAGCAGTATTTACAGGCTAGGATTAGCAGTATGTACAGGCTAGGATTAGCAGTATTTACAGGCTAGGATTAGCAGTATGTACAGGTTAGGATAAGCAGTATGTACAGGTTAGGATAAGCAGTATGTACAGGCTAGGATAAGCAGTATGTACAGGCTAGGATAAGCAGTATGTACAGGCTAGGATTAGCAGTATGTACAGGAAAGGATTAGCAGTATGTACAGGCTAGGATAAGCAGTATGTACAGGCTAGGATTAGCAGTATGTACAGGAAAGGATTAGCAGTATGTACAGGCTAGGATAAGCAGTATGTACAGGCTAGGATTAGCAGTATGTACAGGCTAGGATAAGCAGTATGCACAGGCTAGGATAAGCAGTATGTACAGGCTAGGATTAGCAGTATGTACAGGCTAGGATTAGCAGTATGTAGAGGCTAGGATTAGCAGTATGTACAGGCTAGTATAAGCAGTATGTACAGGCTAGGATAAGCAGTATTTACAGGCTAGGGTTAGCAGTATGTACAGGCTAGGATTAGCAGTATGTAGAGGCTAGGATAAGCAGTATGTACAGGCTAGGATTAGCAGTATGTACAGGCTAGGATAAGCAGTATGTACAGGCTAGTATTAGCAGTATGTACAGGCTAGGATTAGCAGTATGTACAGGCTAGGATTAGCAGTATGTACAGGCTAGTATTAGCAGTTTGTACAGGCTAGGATTAGCAGTATGTACAGGCTAGGATTAGCAGTATTTACAGGCTAGGATTAGCAGTATGTACAGGCTAGGATTAGCAGTATGTACAGGCTAGGATTAGCAGTATGTACAGGCTAGTATTAGCAGTATGTGCAGGCTAGTATTAGCAGTATGTACAGGCTAGGATTAGCAGTATGTACAGGCTAGGATAAGCAGTATGTACAGGCTAGTATTAGCAGTATGTACAGGCTAGGATTAGCAGTATGTACAGGCTAGGATTAGCAGTATGTACAGGCTAGGATTAGCAGTATGTACAGGCTAGTATTAGCAGTATGTACAGACTAGGATTTGCAGTATGTACAGGCTAGGATAAGCAGTATGTACAGGCCAGGATTAGCAGTATGTACAGGCTAGTATTAGCAGTATGTACAGACTAGGATTAGCAGTATGTACAGGCTAGGATTAGCAGTATGTACAGGCCAGGATTAGCAGTATGCACAGGCTAGGATAAGCAGTATGCACAGGCTAGGATTAGCAGTATGTACAGGCTAAGATTAGCAGTATGCACAGGCTAGGATTAGCAGTATGTACTGTCTAGGATTAGCAGTATGCACAGGCTAGGATTAGCAGTATGAACAGTCTAGGATTAGCAGTATGTACAGAATAGGATTAGCAGTATGTACAGGCTAGGATTAGCAGTATGTACAGGCTAGGACTAGCAGTGCGTACAGGCTAGGATTAGCAGTATGTACAGGCTAGTATTAGCAGTATGCACAGGCTTGGATTAGCAGTGTGTACAGGCTAATCAGGGACAACATGTTTTACTTGAGTGAATTGCTTTGTTCAAACAAAGTATCATTTTTACGCAAATTCAGTTTAGACGGAAAGTGTGATTGCACAGGCTAATCTAGGACAACACTTAAGGCACATGCATAAAGCCCCGTTTTTCCAGAGAAAGGGTCATTTGTAAAATGTCCCTTACCGAGAAGTTCTTTGATTTAAGGCAATCTCTTTTTAGCTCTGCTGTTTTCGGAGAAAACTCGAGGTATTGACATAGCCAACTCGTCGTGTCGTCCGCTGCCTTCGTCTGCCGCCCGCGTCGTGCTAAAAACCTTGACATTTTGCTCTAAAATCAAAGTGCTTCCACCTACAACTTTGAATATGTGGATGCACCTTGATGAGTTCTACACGCCACAGCCATTTTTGTGTCACTAGGACAAAGGTCAAGGTTATTGTGACCTTTAAAAAAATAACTAAATTCTGATAAGCTTTCATTTATTCAAAAATGCACCTGTAGCCGAGCGTTGGCACCCGTTATGCGGTTCTCTTGTGTGATACTAGTTCCTGGGTGTGCTTTGTAGAAATTAATTATGTGAAGTGTTCAAAGTCGTCACTGCAAGGGGAATTTTAAAGAAATCACTTGAAGAGAAAATTTAAAAGTTATCTCTTATCTGAAGCATTGTGTTCAATATTCACATTATACTGTTATTATTTCGTAAATTGAATGCGTTCGAACTATCTATGGATTAACACGAACTTATCCAAAAAAATACAGACACAAATTGCTATTTTTTGGCAAATATAAAAAATACACGAATTTATTTGTCCAGGAAAGTCATTTGTTAAAAAAACAAACTTGACAAAATTCATGCCTAGGAAGGTAAATGATTGTACAGTTTTCTGCTGTATGCTCATTGAAAATATATAATACTTATGCACTTAATATATTTACTTGGTAATGGTATGTTAAAAAAAGAAATCTGTGAATAAGTACCTTTTATGTTTTTCTAACCATTGATTACCTTTTCTGCTAATTATATCCATTGATTACCTTTTATGCTTATTATAACCATTGATTACCCTTTATGTTAATTCTAACCATTGATTACCTGTTATGCTAATTCTTACCATTGATGGATGACCTTGGGCATGCAAGGAGAAATTGAGCCTCGTTCTGGGGAAAATACATGTGCTAAAAGTGTCATCCAAATTAAGCCTGTGCAGTCTTCAATGGGTTATCAGGGACCATATTTTTGCTTGTATTGTTTTGTTTAAAATAAGTCTCTGCTAACTGAAAATAAAGTTTAGGCGAAAGTGTAGTCTCAGATTTGCCTGTGTGAACTGCATAGGCTTATCTTGGATGACACTTTACGAACTTGTATTAAGTCTTGTTTTCCCAGAGCAAGACTCATTTCAATATAATTATCGTTGAAGTCATGTGTTCTGTATTCACCTATATTTGATATTGATGTTTTTTTTATGATAATTACTGATTTTGTTAACATTTGAATAAACAATGTATCAATTTGATTTCTTGTGGCTTCTTACTTCACAACTCACTTCTGAGGACATGTACAAAGTCAACAGATGTGTGCTGAGGCGAGACTCGCTCTGGAAAAATGGGTTTATGAATGAGCGTAAAGTGTCATCTCAGATTAGCCTGTGCCGATTGCACCGGCTAGTCAGAGACAACACTTTCTGCCTTACATTTGTTATGTACTCACCAATATTTGATGTTGATGTGTTTTTTAGCTAACCTAAGCACAACGTGCTCATAGTGAGCTTTTGGGATCACCTTTTGTCCATCGTTCGTCGTCCGTCGTGGGTCGTCAACATGCTTCCTTGTTAACACTCTAGAGGCCACATTTTTCGTCTGATCTTCATGAAACTTGGTCCAAAGATTTGTCCCAATGATATCTTAGTCAAAATCAAAACTGGATCATGTGAGGTCAAAAACTAGGTCACTATGTCAAATTAATGAAAACGCTAGTTAACACTCTAGAAGTCACATTGATTGTCCAATTGATTGTCCAATCTTCATGAAACTTGATCATAACATTTGCCTTAATGTTTTCTCAGCTGAGTTCAAAAGGATTTTGCTTGGTTGAAAAACATGGCCGCCAGGGGGCGGGCAATTTTCCTTATATGGATATAGTAAAACATTATTACCACTCTAGAAATCACATTTATGGTCCAATCTTTATTTTAATTGGTCAGAACATTTGTTCGAAAATGTTTCCGGTTCTTTAAAAAACATGGCCGCCAGGGAGCGGGGCAGTTTTCCTTATATGGCTATAGTAAATCCTTGTAAACACTCTTAGAGTCACATATATAGTCCAATCTTCATGAAACTTGGTCAGAATATTTGTCCTAATGATATCTCAGCTGAGTTCGAAAATGGTTCCGGTCCGTTGAAAACATGTTTGCCAGGGTGGGCGCAGTTTTCCGAATATGTCTATAGTAAAACATTGTTAACACTTTAGAAGTTACATTTTAAGTCAAATCTTCATGAAACTTGGTCAGAATATTTGTCCCAATGATATTTCAGCTGAGTTCGAAAATGGTTCCGGAGCGTTGAAAAACATGTCTGCCAGGGGGCAGAGCAGTTTTCCTTATATGGCTATAGTGAAACCTTGCTAACACCATAGAAGTCACATTTAAAGTCAAATCTTCGTGAAACGTGATCAGATTATTTGTCCCAATAATATCTCGGCTGAGTTCCATGGGTTCGGTCTGTAGAAAAACATGGCCGCCAGGGGGCGCGGCAGTTTTCCTTATATGGCTTTAGTGAAACCTTGTAAACACTCTAGAAGTCAAATTTATATTCAAATCTACATGAAATATGGTAAGACCATGTTCTTATGATAGCTCAGCTCAGTTTGAAAATGGTTGCGGTCTGTAAATAAACATGGCCGAAGGATAGCTCTGCTCAGTTTGAAAATGGTTACGGTCTGTTGATAATCATGGCCGCAAGGGGGTTGGGCAGTTTTCCTTACATGGCTATAGAAAAACCTTGATAAAACTCTAGACGTCATATTTGTAGTTCAATATTCATGAAACAATTTCAGAACTTTTGTTCTTATGATATCTCAGCTGAGTTCCAAAATGGTTTCGGTTTGTTGAAAGACATTGACCGCCAGCGGGCGGGGTAGTTTTCCTTTCATGGCTACAGTAAAACCTTGTTGACACTCTAGAAGTCATATTTGTAGTCAAATCTTTATGAAACTTACTCACAACATTTGTTTTTATGATATCTAGGCCGAGAATCTTTATGGTTACGGTCTTTTGAAAAACATTGCTGCCACGGGATGGGGCAGTTTTTCTTAAATGGATTTATAGTGTGACCTTGTTCACACTTTACTTAAAAATTACCAATGTTATGTATTTTATGCATATTATGATATTCATGGTTTCCATGCAGTCATCTTCATATTAATTCTGCCGATAAAATATACAGTTAAATTGCCAATTTTTTATATTTATTTTTGTTCCTTTATGAAGAAAGATCAAGTGATGTTTTGTATCTTAAAAGATCAATGTTGAATTTCTAGTACATATTCTCATACTCATTTACTTCTTTACAACCGACTTTGATATATGATAACAATTGAACATAATGTATTTAATTATGCAAAAACTATTTCATAAACACTCAATCTATTGAAAAATACAAGTGTTTTCAGTATCTAAAGCTGTTCTTGCAAAACAAGTTGTAACTAGTCACCCCCTATATCATCCAAAGATTCTGAGATGCTTATCTCATGATATCAAAGCTGGATAACATCTTGTGGAAAAATGTACATTTTCCTTTGCGGATTTTCATTATTAAATTATTGTCCACACAAAACTACCCATAACGCATATATGTATATATCTGCCGAAACAACAACACATTTCTTTCCACAAAACAACGTTGACAACCCTTGTTCTGTTTGTTTTGGAACAATATGACTGAATTTGTAGAACTACTTGACTATTTACATTGTATTCCTAATGTCAGTACACTTGGAGACTTTTCTAACGCATCACTTACTTATATCAATATAGTTACCTTATTTTTGAACGGCTTGTGTTGGAATTTCGACCAAGAATAACTCAATACATATCTGATAATTCCTGAAAATTTAATTGACATTGAAAAATAACAAAATATAAAACTTAAAACGCATAAACTTACACGTCTTAATAACTGACCGACTTGCAACTTGCCGATTGAGCCGTTTCGCTCCTGAGCATTTCATATGAACCATATTGTTCTTTATGCCCCCGGTAGGGTGACATTTAGCAGTTGCACTGTCAGTCCGTTTGTCTGTCTGTCTGTCTGTCTGTCTGTCTGTCTGAGTGTCCGTCCGAAAACTTTAACATTGGCCATAACTTTTTCAATATTGAATATAGCAACTTGATATTTGTCATGCATGTGTATCTTATGAAGCTGTACATTTTGAGTGGTGAATGGTCAAGGTCAAGGTCATACTTCAATGTCAAAAGTAAAAAAAATACAATCCAAGGGAACTAATAAGCTTTAAAAGGGAGATAATTTCTAAACCTGCCAAATGATATATAGAAAATTTATTTCAAACTGGCGCAATAGGGGGCATTGTGTTTCTGACAAAAACAACTCTTGTCTTTAATTAATGTTATGTTTTTCTTGTGTAAAAACTTACCTAGAATTATGAAATTGAAATTAACTTGGAATAAAATATCGCCCTTTTACTACACTTGTTGATTTTTCTAACGCAACACTTTTAAAACTTACATATCTCAGTAATGAGTAAATATTTTTATTTAAAATTGCACATGTGATCATTTGACTACAATATGTGCAAGCTAACGATGAAATCATTCATCCGTGACGATCGGACGTTTGAGGAAGTGGAACGGTAGCCTGTAAAATGCAAAGTGCACGAATGCGCTCCTGAATATTCATACAAGCTATATTGTTTTTTTACTACATTTTATGTCTTCCTTGTGTAAGAACCCACCTAAAATATCTAAAGTGAAATAAAACTAGAATTAAATCGTGTTTCACCATTTCCACTTGCAAAAATATGGAACCACACCTACCCCACGTGCTAAAGCGTCTAATCGTCACGGATGAATGATTTTATCGTGAGCTTCCATAGAATGTATTCCAATGTTCGTATATAAAATTTTAAATCAAAATCTTTACTCATAACTGAGCTATTTAAGTTTGAAAATAATTCGATAGAAATATATTCACCAAGTGTATGTCAAGTGTGAAATGCAATCAACTCAAAGATTGAATAGTCGCACACTAATATGAAATGTTGGACAACTATTTTGCAACCGTTATCTGTATATCACGCGTCAGGACAAAGTACAAATGGTTTAATCATCCAATGTTTTAAAATAGGAAAACCAATATATGAAGTCAGATACTATTTGAATTATCTTACATTCAAATAATCTTAGTATTTTATAAGCATTATCTCATCTCGTAAAATCACCTGACTTGAATACATGTAGAGAGGTAGAGCATCCATAGTACGTTAGCGGGTATCGTCCACATTTATCATAGGTCGTATTTTTGACTTTAAATATATGTATAAAACTAAGATAACTAAATATAGGATTGAATTTATCAGCTTAGTTACATGCACATATACAACAGTCTTTGTACTTTGATGTTTACATACTCTGATTTAAATGTGGTGGGTATGTCACGAGTACTATAACATTTACAATGAAGGGCCAGTACATGTTTTTATAAGATGTTTCATTTAAGTATAACCCTACTAACTAACGATGTTCAGCTCCTTTAGAGCACTTGATCACCTATCTAGAAAAAATACAAAACAGTTTGATAACATTCCCAGTGACCTAGGACTGATTTTAGATGTGAACAGAAAACCTTTACTTGTTCATAGATCACAGACAAGAGCAAATATAACGCGTACTGATGCTTGCTAAACGATGGCTGTACGGAGTTCACTTCTTGCACTGAAAGGCTCATATGTGCCCGAATACTTAATATTATCCGACATAGACATTTAAGGGGTCAAGAAATTTTCATACACATGTATAAACACGCAATTTTCTGAGGCCTTAATACATGTACCTCTTAAATGACCTTTGCAATTATATTTTGTTCACCCCATACACGACACAATATGACAAAAATAACTTCTTCCAGAATTCTTAACACCCTATTTAAGGGAATATGCAATGCCACATGTAATAATGTTCACTTCTGGTGTTACGTTTTGCAAATGCTTTGCCTATTAAAAAGCAAAATTTTTGCTTAAATCTGATTTCCTTAGTTGGTTTAAAGTGGTACCCTAGACAATGTGTTCGGGCTCAATGTTTCTGGTCGGGGCAGTTTGTCTTATAATATATTTTAGTAAAACCTTGTGAACACTCTGGGTGTCATTTGCTGAGACTGTTTATCGCATGTGTTTTGAAGGTAGTTCGCACGGTCAAATTGAGGAAAAAGCTTTTGGACACTCTAGAGGACACATGTATTTCCCTATCTTCATACAAATTGGTAAGAGCAGTATCCTATTGATATCTTGCTTGAGTGTTAAACTGGGTCACTAAGGCTCAACAACTAGGTAGATTTGTACTGTAAGTAAAACTTAAATACAGTCTAGTTGCCTCATTTATTTTTAAACTTCATTAAACTTGGTGACAACATTGGTCCCAGTACTTATAAGGGATGCGTACGAAACTGAATTATGTGGAATGAAAAACATGGTCAATTCAAAGGGAAAGCTTGTGATCACCCTGTAGGCTACATTTATTGCCCGTCTTCATACAAAGTGTTAAGATAATGCTTCCCAATCATAGCTTAACCAAGTTTGAAACACAGTCACTTCGAGTTATTAACTTGATAACTTGGTAGAATTTAAAAAGCTCGTGAACCTTCTTGAGGCCAAATGTATCGCCAAATCTTCGTTAAACTTGATCTGAAAATTTGTTTTTTATTATGTATCGGCATTCGTGAGATATAATTACAGGCCATTTAAAATCATGGGTGCCATTATGCCGAGCATTTTTGTATATGGCTATAGCAAAACCATTTGGACACTCTAGGTATCACATTTCTAATCCACTCAGCAGAGTTCTAAAATGGTTCCGGTTTTTGGAAAAAAATGGCCGCCAGGGAGCGGGGCAGTTGAGCTTATATGGCTAACGTAAAACCTTGTTAACACTCTAAGACACATTTATTGTCCAATCTTCACGAAACTTGTTCAGAAGATTTGTTCTTATGATAGCTATTTTGAGTTTCAAGTTGGTTCCGGTCCGTTGAAAAATATGGCTGCCAGGGGGCGTGGCATTTTTCCTTATATGGCTATAGTAAAACCTTTTTAACACTCTAGGAGTCATATTTATAGTCCAATGTTCATGAAACTTGTTTAGAACAACTGTTCTTATGATATCTAAGCTGAGTTTGAAAATGGTTCTGGTCCGTTGAAAAACATGACAACCAGGGGGGCGGGGCAGTTTTCCTTATATTACTATAGTAAAACGTTGTTAACACTCTAGAAGTCACATGTATCGTTCAATCTTCATGAAACTTGGTCAGAATATTCATTCTAATTATAGCTCGGCTGAGTTCGAAAATAGTTAAGGTCCTTTGAATAAATGGCCGCCAGGGGGCGGCGCAGTTTTCCTTATATGGATATAGTAAAACCTCGTTAGCGCTCTAGAAGTCACATTTATTGTCCAATCTTCATGAAACTTGGTCCAAAGATTTGTTCTATTGATAGCTCCGCTGAAAATGGTTACAGTTCGTTGAAAAACATGGCCGCAAGGGCAGCAGAGCGACAGTTTTCCTAATATGACTATATTAATTGCATGTTAAAACGCTAGTTGTAATGAGGATGTTGGTGCACAATGATGATGATGATGATGATGATGATGATGATGATGATGATGATGATGATGATGATGATGATGATGATGATGATGATGATGATGATGATGATGATGATGATGATGATGATGATGATGATTTAATCATAAATACTGCATTACTCAAATTAATTATTGCCATTACTTCAGATTGTTATCTTTATCTTTTGCAGAAATTCAACATAGTTGTAAAACAAATAAAAACAACAAAAATGGTTACATATGAATGTTATTTGACCTTCCATTCAATTATCCTACTGTCTATAAAGCTCATTTATACCTGTGCTTGCATTCTTTCAGTACAATAGTGTTGATTGAAGACGTTTTACATAGCCATTTGTGTAAAATTCCTTGGAAATTTGCCCCAATTAACGGGGCACTCCCAAGACCTTTGATTGATGTCAGATGGACATCATTCATTAGATAGATTACAACTTGAAAGGTGTTAGGCCTACAGTTTTAAATCAGTAAGTAGTTTGTGTGTGGTTATCAAAGATTTGAGATTTAAACAGGTTTTATTTTTGTTTCAGTTAGAAATATCATTGTGAGGTTAGTCTAAAAATTGTACCAGTTGTTTAAAAACTCTATGTCGAAAATGTGAACAATTTGGTTGTTAAAAAGCAACAATATTATATCACATCTTTTAAAAAGCACAAAACAGTGTTTGGTTTAAAAAAGAGTTGTTTTGGCAGTTGTGGTTGTAAAAATAATGTTTTAATGCTTCATATTTTGTGTGCATTTAAATTACAAATAGTTGTTTTGATATGATAAATGTTCCAATGTCTTGTGTGTGTTTACTTCTATATTTGCACACATTTGTAACTATGCGATAGGTCAAGTGATGTTTTTTACCTTAAAAGAAGACTTATGTTGAATTTCTAGTTCATATTATCATACCCATTTACTTCTTTATAACCGACTTTATATAAAATTAAATATATTGTATTTAATTATAAAAAATCTTTTTCATAAACACTAAATCTATACAGTTGTGTTCAGTATCTAAAGCTGTTCTTGAAAAAAAAGATGCGGAGATGCTTATCTCATTATCTCATGATCTCAAAGCTGGACAACAATTTGTGCAAACAATACTTCTATTTTATTTTGATGATGCTCATTATTAAATAACTTTAATCATATTACTTTTATCAAAAATATAGCTTTGTTGCAACCGGTAACACATGTCTTTTTCAAAAACATAAACACACACAAAAAACTACTAAGTACTTATAACGCATATATGCATGTATCTGCCGAAACAACAAACCCTTTCTTTTCACAAAACAACGTTAACAACCCTTGCATAACGTGGAAACTCAGCTGTGCGACCTAGGACCACCATGACCCTCTTGTTTATAATAATTTTTGATTTTGTTAACACGTGAATAAACATTTTATCAATTGGATTTATTGTGGTTTCTTCTTCACAACTCACTTTAAGGTACATTTTAACAGACATGGGCTCATGTGAGTCTTGCCCTAGAAAACAATATTAATACAGGAGCGTAATGTTTCATCCAATATTAGCCTGTGCCATCTTCACAGACTTATCATGGACCACACTTTCAGCATAGAATGGATTTCATTTAGAAGAAAGTTACTTTTAACCACAAATTCCATTAAAGTGAAAGGTGTCTTCTTTGATTAGCCTGTGCAGACTGCACAGGCTAATATTGGACAGCACTTTACACTCATGCAGTAAGAGTAAGCAAGGTTTTCCCAGAACGGGTAGTTTCAAAATGTGCCCCCACATTTTCTCCCATGTCGGCAATACAAAAATGTGTCATAAATTAGACAGTTTTTGGAAAAGATAAATCTATTTAATTGTGTGACAAAACTTTGGTACATATTGCATTTGATGGTATATCAGCATATACATAGATTATAATTTAAACATATTCAGTGTACCGGTAAACCGTATACAAACAGTTGACAACAATCAAAATTGACATCATTTTCACAATTATCTGATGAAAAACTTTAATCTGCCTTGAATGGTATCTGCTGTTTATTTTTTATTATATTTTTGTTAACAAAATATTACAGATTTCGTCTACTGATAAAACAATGTAATTAGTCTAATTATAATCTAAACAACACCAACAAGTGTAGCTATTGTTTCGGAAAGCTTACCTATACTAAAACAGGGTTTCTAAATTTTTGAGAAACAGTTTAATTGCATTAATACTTTATACGAATAGAAAATGAATTTTATTGAAAATTTAAACATTCGTGTATTTAAAGGAATTTAAAATAAATGTTAAACAAACACCGAAGAAGAAAACTGAAATGAAGATACGTATGCTAAAACAAACTTATATTTATAGACAGTACAAACATACACTAAAGAAAATACACATAAAATATATAGGTATTTACGGAGATTTCCTCATTACACAGTCTAATAACTGTAGACAAAAATATTGTTAAATTATAGCTTATTTTGGGAAACAAACACACAACAGATTAACAGTCTGATTTTTGGAAATATGAACAAACATTTTAGAATTCAAATAAGAAGCATATAATGAACTTTAGGTAGGTCAATAAGTACAGATTATGATAAAATTTGTGTGCATAATTATTAGGTAAGAAATATCCTCAAGTTATCCTCAAATTATCCTCATTTTATAATTGGCTATCAGCCAAAGAAAAGCCAAGAAATAACACAAACCTTACCATATACTTTTAGATGTTTTGTTGACTCAACTCGACTGTTTTCATCAAAATAAAAAGTAAATCCACTCTTAATCACACTTACTTCGTAAAAGGACGCACACATAATCACTCTTACTTCAAATAAGGTCATACACTAAATCACACTAACTTCTTATAAGCCCCACTTATAATCACACTTACTTCTTATAAGGCACCACTTTTAATCGCACTTATTACTTATAAGGCCCCACACTTAATCACACTTATTTTGTATAAGTCCCCACACTTAATCAAAACACATACCTTTTATAAGGACCCACACTTTATCACACTCACGCTGTATAAGGCCCCCACATTTGATTACACAAAATTTGTATAAGACCCCACACTTAAACCTGCTTACTATATTTAAGGCCAAACACCTAATCATGCTCACTTTGAATAAGGTCCCACACTTGATCACATTTACTCTGTTTAAAGCATTATACTTGATCACACTTACTTTGAATATGGCCCCAGATTTGATCACACTTACTTTGTATAAGACCCCACACTTAATCACACTTACGATGTATAAGGCCTCAGACTAGATCAAACTTACCTTGTATAAGGCCCCACACTTAATCACACTTACTTTGTATAAGGTCCCACACTTGATCACACTTACTTTGTATAAGGCCTAACACTTGATCACACTTACTTTCTAAAGGTGCCACACTTGATTACACTTACTTTGTATAAAGCCCACACTTGATCACACTAACGTTGTATAAGGCCCAAAACTTGATCACACTTACTTTGTATATGGCCCAACACTTGAATGCACCTACTTTGCATAAGGCTCCACACTTGATCACACTTATTTTGTATAAATTTAAATAATGTATTATATATGTGATATAAATCAAGAGTCAAATAATAGAGCCAAATTCAACAAAAATGCATGAATATAAAATATATGAAACATGTATGTACATATTTAAATAATGGATTATTTCTGCCATTTGCAATGGCAAAGAATATGTATCAATATATTATTATTAACACATGAGCTTGGTTCTGGAGAAATTGGAAATCCACACAGGCAAAAATCCAATTAAGGTCGAAAGTGTCGTCCATGATTTACCTGTGTTGACTGCACAGACTAATCTGGAAAGACACTTTTCACACATGCAATAAGCTCCGTTTTCCCATAGCATGGCTCATATACAAATGCAACAACACCATTGTACACGTTTTATTTATATTTTCACCGAAGGTAGCATCAAGAATGGGTCATACATGTGGCCTCTTAAGTGGTATCAAGGCTATTTTAAGAAAAACTTAGTGATCGAGTTTTTTGTTGCATGTGGACCCAGATTTAAACTCGGCCTAGATATTGACTAGACGATATTAATTTGTCACATTCAGCACTCCATGTTCAGGTTTTAAAATCTGAACATGTTTATGAATAACATTGGACTGAAGTAAAATCTTCAAAATCCCCTTCTTTAAAGCAACAAATGCTAGACCCTAGGTAGTTTGAAACAAGATAATTATGACTCTGGGATTATTCAGTTACAAATCATATTAAAACAATTCCCAATATCTCTTGCGAATGACTGAATTCAAGGGACCTTTTCACGTTTTGGTAAAATTGACAAAATAACAAAAAATGTTTCAGATTTGCAAATTTTGTAACATGCTCTCAATTATCAATTATATGCATCTTTCGACGGTTACAAACCTAATCAAGCGCTGAAGGCACTGAAGTTGTTCGCTATTGTATAATCTTAGACGCAACTCACTTTTCAAATTTATGTTATAGCTTTTTATATCGAAAGTTTGTATTGTTTAATTGAATTGAGATTTTTCAATCTTTGAAAAAAGCTAGATGCCCTGCTGTTTAGCCAACTTTTGAAATTGATATTACTGGGCTTAAATCTACTGGCCCCAGGCTACCACTAAGGTCAACAGGTCACCACTAAACTTGTAAGTTATTGATGATTTGCAAGTCTGAAGACATTAACGGGGACATTTTCACGTTTTGGAAAAATTGACAAAATTTAACAATTTAATAATTTGGAGAATTCTGTTGCTGTTGTTATATTTGTTCATACTACGAGGATTGCTTTTACAGTATAAAGTATAAAATACATCTCTCATTGTATGAGCACGGATGGCCAAGTGGTCTAAACGATAGACTTTTATTCTAGAGGCCAGTGGTTCGAGGCCAGTTGAGGGTTACTTTTTTTCGTTTCTTTTATTTTTTGTTTTTTTAATAAAGCTTTAAAGATCCAATGTTTACATTTATCAATATTTAATGACAAATTGTGAAAAGGTCCCTGTTAGATGTGTACTAAAAATGCCACAATGTAAAAATTTAAAACTCATGGTGTTATTAATTTAAAAGAGATTTTGTTTATGTGCCCTTGTCAGGGAGGTTACTTTGACGTTAATCCCTTTTTATCTTTTTTTTCAAATCATTAATAGAAAATATTAATACGTCTCCTATTTTGCCCGACAACAGGGCTTAATGCATTCTGCATAATTGTCATCCAGCTACCAGAGATTTCTTTTTCAAGCGAAAAAACACCATAAAATCCAGAAGTGTGTCGTCCTTGATAATGCTTGTATTGCAATTTGCACAGGCTAACCAGTGTTGCACAGGACACCACTTTATTTTACATGCATTAAGCCTCCGTGTTTTTTCCCTGAACGCAGCCAATATGTACAGATTTCATTTACAAACTAGCCAGTGTCGTCGCACAAGCTGTTAAACACTATTGATTAATACACACACTTACTGTCTGCAGTGTACCAATGGTGAAGTATAAACAGGCTAATCAGTGTACACAGTCAGATGCGATGGTTATCGTTCTTAGCGTAGTTTAAAAGCAGACCGAGTTGCAAAACTTGCTCTTAAACCTAGTTGTTCGCAAGCAAACAACTAAAAGACCACGTACGTATGCAAAATACTGCTGCTCACAGAACATTTTGTATTTCACCTAATAGAACCACATGTATCTCAGAGGCAAAAAGTATTATATGAAAATGATGCTGATGATGATGCTGATGGTGTTGCTGCTGCTGTGATGCTGATTATGCTGATGCTGATATGCTGCTAATGCTGATATGCTGCTGCTGCTTTGCTGACGTGTTTCATGTACAACGAACAAGCCTTATGTCTCAGTTTAAACGAGTGTTGGTTTAAAATAAGTAGCTTTCTTCACATGAACTGGGTTAGATAAAGACCGCACGAGCACATCGGCAATCGAAATAGCGCGAATTCTGTACCCCGCAAATTCATGTGTTGAACATTACGTAAGAAAATAAGACC